>NC_050444.1:9202422-9272422 GCF_903995425.1 Onychomys torridus
CAGCGAGATATTGTCCCCCGCCCGCCGCCCCATCCCCGCCTCCCGCGCCCCTCGCCGCCCGGCGCTCGCGCTCGGGCTCGAGGTACTGGGCGTTTTATTGGAGACTCTGCCTTGCACTGCTTTTAGTTTTTCTCCACGTTAGAGGCCTGGGATGGGGAATTGGAGGGGTGGGGACCCAGGAGAAGATCGGGACCGGAGGAGACTAGCGCCCCGGGGCGGGCGGGGGTGCCGACAGCGGATGGACGCGGCCCAAAGGGCTGCTGTTTGGGACCAGGGACCGGGCCAGGGAGGAGCGCAGGGTGCGGAGGAGGGGAGCGCTGCCCAAGCAGACGTGGCGGGACCCCGGGCAGCGTCCGTGATTCCCCAGCCACCACCTCCGGGTGGGTGCTGTGGAGGTGGATAAAATCACACAAAGGGGCTGGAGAGTCGGTGCACGGGCTGAGTGGGGCACCGCGGGGAGCGCGCAGCAAGGGGGCGCTGTGGCGCACCCCGCCCAGCACCCCTCAGCCCCGCCCCTCGCCCCACCCTTTTTCTGAGCCCCGTACCACTTACTCCCGCCTAGAGTAGCTGTATTGCGGTCCTCTGCTCCCCGCCGGAGGTGGAGGGTTGTGTGCTGACCGGTGCTGCTCCGGGTTCTGCATGGAGCACAACCTATGCGAGATGTGAGTGGGCAGATGTCCAAGGGACCCTAGTTGATCTCAGGGCAAGAAGCAATGCTCCTGGGGTTGGTGCTCAGAGGGCTCTGCGGCTTGCCTCCATACTCTGCAGGGAGGGTTTGCAGAGGCTGAGCCTGCTATGGGTACTCAAGAAAAGACCCCAGGGGTGCTTGGAAAGGTAAATAAGGAAACAGTTATCAGCACACCATGAACTACAGGGAACACATCTGGGTTTGTTAGTTGCCTCTTGGAGTTCTATTTCCCAATAGTACTCTTGGAGCCCCCACTCCCACCCCACCCTCCACGACCTGCAGCCCTCTTCCCATTTTTCTCTCAGGTCAGTGGGATAAGGATATCATCAATATTTTACATTACTTCGTCAACCCCATAACTTGCAGTATTGTGTCCCCGGCATCTGCGAGTTTGGGGGCCCTTGGTCACTGTCTAGTGGGCACCCTCCACTCCCCCGAGAAAGTCCTCAGAAGGAAGTCAAAGTGGGAATGGGCAGTGTTTACCTTTCAAGAGTAAGTTCCTCACTGACACACACCTTAGGTGCCTAAGACCCTGCAAGGAAGCCAAAAACTCCTTTCCACAAATTTCTGGATCCAAAGAATATACGGAAACCATCTTGCTGTCCCCATACCCTTTTAGAGCTAGCCACTCTAGCTCTCTACTGCTTTCTCCAGGTTTCTCTTCCCCCTATAATTACAAGCACCAGTCAAATGGAAAGACCAGGAAACTATCAATGCCCTGTAAGGATGATGATTCAGCATCCGCAGGCGGGTCTCTCCTCTAGGCAACGGCCTTTGAGAACCTGTCTTCGCCATTGCTCTCCACCCAGTGCAGCCTCTTTTCTCTTAAGCTTCTATCTTATTTTTACAGATCGCAAGAACACAGTTTCTTCCCTCCAGACTAATGTAGTGGAAGTTGAGGTGATACAAAGAAGACAGGAAGGTTTTCACTCTGAGTTTAAACTCTTTGAGTCACAAAATGAGCCACAAAGTGTCATCTTTCCTGGAATAAAGGTCTTGGAATAAAGTTTACAGTGAAGTTGTGTAGTTCATAACATTGACTTTAAAATTCATTTGAAGATATTAAAATGTGTGTGTCCTCCCAGAATAATAAAAGTTTTTAGGTGTAAATGAAACATATCTAAGCTTAACTTTCTGTCATCAACAGATATCATCAACAAATGATATCATATAGTTTTAGCTTTACAAACTTCTTTAGGATTCATAATCAATTTCTGTTTGGCCCTGTGAACTCCAGAAAAAAACGGACAGGCTTACAGCTGGAATGGCGTTACTGTGAGGGTCCTAATATTTTGGACATACTGGATGTGCCATACACACTTCTTCCCACTACCCAAATGCTAGGGACCTGTGTGTCACCCCTGCAAACAATCAACAGTGGGAAGTGTGTGGAGTCACAGTGGGTTGCTTGAGCTTTGCACAGGAAGGAATTTGAGCTATTGGGATAGTTTAAACACCCGAGCATGGTCATCTCAATATAATAACTAAGAATACCCACAACTTTATAACATTCTACCCAAGGTCTACCATATACTAAATGGTAATATTCTATTCCACTGAAGGGAAATTTGAATAGCTACACTTTGGAGTGAATATTACTTTAAAAATGAAATAGTTCTCTTCATAGTATGTTAAGGTTCTCATTTATTTCTCCAGTTGTTTATGGATATAGTACTAAGCAAAGACAGAGATACATACAAAGCTCTATATGGCTTTGAAAAAAACAAAACAAAACAAAACATCACTTAAAACTGGGCAAAGCAGGGAAACAGAGACTTACTTAGACATCCATCAAGTGGTAAATGGATAATGGAAATGTGGCTCTTGTACACATTTGAAATCTGTGCGGCTGTAAAGTAAAAATGAAATCAATAAATTTTTTTTCACTTATTTTCTGTCATGTAGACCCTAGCTTGCAGTAGTCATCTATAAAAGCCAGAGTGAGCATGTATACAGCCCATGAAACTAGAGAGGAAACTAGCGGATGGATGGGACTAAGTGGTGCTGATGAAGTTGGGAGGGCATCAGAACACAGGAGACAGGAAAACTGAAAAGAGAGTAAGTGGATATAGCAGAAGGGTACAAGGAAGGAAGGTCAGAAAGCTGGAAGAGTTAACAAAAACACATTTTGTTTGAAAATGCCACAATGAACTTTAATATTATATGCTAGTTAAAAATAAGTAAGAAAAAAAAAAAAGGTGAAGACAAAGGGATCAAAAACTTCAAGGTCACTCTCAGCTACACAGAAAGTTGGAGGCTAGCCTGGGATTCAAAAGTCCTTGCCTCAAATGAAATAAGTAAACAAAGAAAATCATAATGTATAATAGAGAACACTGCTGAAAATGGTTCCTGCTCTAGATGAGTTAGAGTTTAGAATCATCTTTTCTGAATGTAAATGGGTCTGTAAAGTCATCTCAACAGCTTCAAAAATACTCATGCCTGGCTACCAGCCCCGTGAATTCTGGGTCCATTCATTTAGAGATGGGCCTGGCCTAGGGAATGGTTAAAAATTCTCACCTGGCTTCAATCTTCGGGAAAGATGGGAGCCACTGATGCTAAGATGAGCATATAGGAAATGGTAAAAGCAGGTTACTAGTAAGAAATGTTACTAGATATGCAAGGTTGTCCTTTGTGCTGGTTCTCAGATACCAGGAGGTTTACCACTACAGGATACCTTCATGTGCCCTGCCCATCTGGAGGTGGAACTTCAGCATTTCCTCAGTCTCTCTATGTGAGCATCATGAACTACAATGTGTTCCTCCAGGTTATAATTCTTCACTGGGATTAGGAACTTTATATAGTCTAAGAGGAAATGTGAGTCCATGAGCAAGGCCTCTTCTTGCTAATATTAGTGTCATAAAACCAATACTTTGACTTGTAAAACACCTACTATGTCTTAGGCCAGAGCTGAATATTTTTACATTTAGTTTCATGGTCTCATTTAATTTGATAATTACATAAATTACATTGGAAAGCCTAACCAAAACAGCCAGCATTTGATTTTGCTGTTTCAATGTCTCCCAAGTTAATTTTAATTATAGTTTTATAAACTGTTGTGTCTTCAGATTTGCAGACGTTTTCACTGACTACGTTTCACGTTTACTGATTGATCCTTTCTATTATGTACGCAAGCCCTGAATCTTACAGGAATTTCTCCAAATCACATACAAAGAAGGTAGACTTTTGGGGAAATATCTTCTAGACAGCAAATCCTAGCTGTGATTTATGAAAATTTTATACAAATCATTCCATAGAAAATTGTACCTCCTGCTCAGCAGTTTTTTTCTTGGAGTTTGCAGTTTCTCTTCAAGGATAGAAGTCCTCTGTAGATAGACTATCAGAATAAACCACAACGTAGAGGGACTAGTGTGTAAAGCTAGGCATTAAAACCCAAGCTCCACTGGGCTGGATTGCATAACTAAATTAAGACTCAGTCCTTTACTGGTGTCTTCTAGATATAAGGATGAGAGATTCAGGGCTAGATGATTCAGCATCTTTTCAGTAGAAGGAAGACAGCCCACTGCACTTTCAAAGCCCTGTATTTGGCCCCTTGTATGGCTTCTTGTGTTGTAAAGCACGTTGATACAGGTGTGCTCATATTTGCCTTCCCAAAGGCATTATGGGAGAAATTCTGTGTTTGTTTCATAAGAATCCTAATCAACACTCAGTCCTTACATTTTAAAGATCTCAAAAACATCATTAATGATTTTGATGGGAACCTTTACATTTTCTCAATTTCCTGGTTAGAACCACTGCTGTCCAGGGTTATTTAACATTTTTTTCTAAAGTAATTTAAATGTAAACTAGAATGATGTGCATGCAATAAGTAATATCTTACAGTGGAGGAACAGAAAGCACTGAAGTTTATTTCCTGGGGAGACGAGGGGGAAACGACTCGATTGTAAGTCCTTCAACCAGAAAATAAAGGATTTCAGAATGATGAGGAAAGTTTGAAGGGAATGCTACTGGGTGCCCAGACACCTCACATGGTACTAAATGACTCATAAAATGCAGTACTTCTTACATAATATGGGAAGTGTGCCATGCATGTACATCTCACCATCGAGTGTGGTACAGTACTTTGATCTTCAACAATATACAACATTTGAGGCATAATAACGGTAATAGGACTATTCTATTTGGCTCTTTTACACTGCAATAATCCGGTTCTCTCTCATCTGGATAACCGTGAGGACAAATCCTTTCAAAATCAGAATTAGTTCCTTGTAGAAGAGCGAGACTACAATTATCCCCTAACTAGGAGCAGCTGCAACATAGCATGGGCCTGGAGCATGACAGTGAAGTGGTTTTCCAATGCAATTAAGTATATTTTTTTAATGCAAACTAAAATTCTGTTAAAAGTCAATTGAAAGGTGAGTACGTGTGGAATTGCTGAGATGAAAGCAAGAGACATTTTACTTACCTGAGTTAATATTCCTGCCTGAGCAAATGTTATTTTGTTTAAAATGGATAATCAAGCTTCATATTTCCCCATGAAGTGGAGCCCCAAATGGAATCGGGGGAATACAAAGGAATTATAATATTGGTTTATCTGTGAATTGCACATCATATTTTGAAATGTTTTCATAGCTATGTTTTGTTATTGTTGGTTTTCAAAAAGGCACATGCCAACTGCAATACTTCAATTTTAAGAGGGAAGGTAAGACCTGGTAAAGAAAGAGAAGCCACAGAATGTGAGGGCATCAGTAGCCACATCCAGAAAGAGATGAAGAGGGGTGGGAACTCGTTTTTGTTTTGTTTTTTCTTCCAGATGATCAAAAGATTGGAAAATAAGGGCTTTAAGAACGATTAAAGGGCCTGTCTAGAGAAGCAGATGCAGGGAGACAATGTAATGCCTTAAAGTATTAAGGTATCAAGGGTTTGGTCAGCAGTAATAGAGGACAGCACCTCCAAGAACTTCCTGTGTGAGCAATGGGATGCAGCACTCAGCACTCAGCCCACAGGAAAAGAATGCTCTCAGCATACCTTTTGTTTGGGTTTTGTTTGGTAGACAGAATCTCACTATGTTGCCCATGTACCCTCACACTTCCAGGCTCAAGTGATGCTCTGTCAGAGTTGGGACTAGAGGTGCAGACCACAACTTCCTGCTTCATAGTGTTGCCTTTGATGTTGGAGTCAGGGCTCTACATAGATAGAATCCATTGTGAACATTGACAGCCTGTAAAAGTTTCTCAGTAACCCTGTGAATCCCAGATTCTCCTCTTGAAAGATGCTGCCTTGGCATAAGACTAAGTGGACAGAGTATCTGAATGTAGCTGGACTCATCCAAAGTGCATCAGTGCTCATAATCGTATTTGTTTAGGGCTGAGTGCTTGGGCACTGCTTGTCACTGGAAAAGCCTGATTTCCCCCTCCCCTTTTTCCATAGCCATTGACTGCCTCTAGTTGTTCATCTAAGGTAGGGCCTATGTGATTTCCCTAATCATTGTTGGCATGTCAACTTGTGCTGTAGTCAATGTTATTTTATAACAATTTATTTTTTATTATGTTTTATATTATGTATATTTCTTTGTGTTCGTGTGCGGATGTATGCACATGAGTTCAGGTGAACACACAGAGGTCTCATATCCTCTGAAACTGGAGTTTCAGGCAGTTATGAGCAGCCTAACATGAGTGCTACGGAAAGAACTTGGGTACCCTGCAGGAACAGTACATATTTTCACCCACTGAGGCATCTCTCCAGCCTCTACCATGTTACTTTTGTGAAATACATGTATGTATCCAGAAAAGTATAGAATTACACATAATATATTGCAAAAGTAATTACATTTGTATATACTAGTAACAAATACCTGCATCTCAAAAAATGCCTGTAATATAAAAAAGAAATAATTTGCACAAGTACCACAAAGTATTTGAGATATATACACTAAGAGAAATGAAAGAAGACCAAGAAAAATGAAAAGAACATCCTCTGTTTATAGTTTGGGCACCTCAGTATAATTAAGATGTCACTTTTCCTATTCCAAGAAGAGCTATTTCTCTTGGGCATACAGCCTTGGCATCATTTTTTTTTTAGTTGGCTCTACAGATTCTCCCAACTCTCACATCTGGGTGGTGCATAGCATCAGGCTGCTAGCTAGCTTCCTGGCCACTTTGCATGTCTGTTTTCCATGACAAACAGTACACTGGAGCAAGGATAAAGTTCTCTGCTGTGGTGAGCTTTTGACCTGAAGAACTTCCCCTTTCTCAACAAAAGCTTTTGATATTGCTTTTCCTCCAGTATCACTCTACACCTTTCTACCATGTTGCTCTAAACCTCTTGAAATAATGCCATATTTCTTCTTCGCCCCACACACTTACTCTCTAATGCTCAGTGATCTGGAATTCTGCTCCTGAATTACTTCCACCAAAACCTTTCTACTGAACTTTATAACTGTTCCTTTTCCATTTTCCTGATTTCTTCTTATTTATCCCATTATTTGACTTCCCTGGAGCTTTAGAAGTAGATTTCTCCATGAGATGTGAAGCCTACTAAACAAGGGACACAGCTTTACTTCTCTTAGTAAGTAGATAGTGAGGGACATCCAAGTGAAAAGAACCAGGAGATGACAAGCCATTCTCCCATTAAGACACAGAGAAGTTCAAGACAAGGGACAGACCATGGAACTCAATAGCCCAGAGGATAATTTCCAGGAGAGGAGAGTAGTCTTTATCTGATCCCTTACACAGTTGATCATCCATTCATCAATCCACCCACTGGTGTGCACTCTGTGCCAGACACAGTGCTAGGCTCCAAGTTTATAAAAGTTCTGCTTCACTCTTCCTTTGGTGGCCATCTTCTCCCAAAGTTCCAAGTACTGTTCATTTTAGGATTCTTCTCAAATCCATGCCATTTTTCTACAATCTGGGTCCCAGGGCCTTCTACTATATCCAGTTGTACTTTTACAGGTCCTAAACCCATCATGCATTTATGCACACATAATGTAATAGACACAATGCATATGTGAATTGTTACCACCTACAAGGTACATCTCATTCAACAGTAAGTGCTTGGAATCCAGCTGTGAAATTAATTAAAGCTCTCATACTTTATCAGCTTTCATCTGGACCATTGCTATGGTCCAGCATTCATTATATTTTATTGCCTGCATTCAGATCTGTCTCCTCATTAGTCTAAACTGAATAGTCTAAAAGACTTGGAGCATAGACTGCCTTAGTTAAGCACCTACCATGACCCCACACATACAACATTTGTTGTCCTGCAAATGCTTGGATGCTCAAGAGACTTTGCAGCTATTGACCACTCTGTCTAGGAAGAACTTCCTCATCACTGTATTTACATGACTACACAAACTGTGTTCAAGCCCAGATCAGATAGAACTCCAGGAAAGCCTTGTTAACTGCCCCTCCACATTTGCAGTGAATTTTCCCTTGATGCTGTTGTAATGATTTGTTCATAAACTCTTCTTCATTCAAGTTTATATCTCCATCTCCTCTGTCCCACCCAAATCTGGATAAAAGTAAGCACTATTTGAACAGGCAAATAGTGTCATTTATTTTATGGTGAATACAGTCCTCTAAAAAGACTCTGCCACTTCCTTCGCTGTGGTTTATCTATTCCTCAGAGAAACCGGAATGTGTGTGTGTGTGTGTGTGTGTGTGTGTGTGATTTTTTTAAAATAAAATGAATGAAAAGGTACACTGAATCTCCAATTTAATTATTTCAATTCCTGCAAAGAGGTCTTTTATAGTGGCTGCTGCTTGGTAAATGTGATAAAGTTCAAATGCATTCTTAAAAAATGTAAATTAATTTATAAATTTCCATTCAAAGTTTGAGCTTGCTATTTTCAAATAGGAAACCTCATAAAGTTACTTCTTATTGATGTAGTATCTCTACATCTAGAGTTCAAGATAGTATTTAGTTACTTTGTGGAAGTTTCCAGAGGTGCTTGATACTCATCAGAGGGAAGGAATACTGTCCATGTTTGGAGTTCAGTTAAAGTTCCTTCCCCCGGGAATCTAGATTCTGATCAACTTCTGTGTCTTCAGAAAGCAAGTAGCCCCCATTCTGTCCACACACTCTTAGCTTTTCTACACTGTTCATCTGTGGCGTTCTGCCTGATTTCCCTTCTATATCTTATTACCAGACTGCCCCCTTTGCTGTGTTCACTAGTGCTACTGTCTCCTGGAAATCTCCCTTGGGCTGTCCAAGTGTTTGTCCTCTGGTTCCCTAGCAGACTTGGTGATTCTTAAATGGAGCATCTTTTGTGTGTTTTATCCTGTCTCCCTTTTCAGCTAGATGAAAAGCCATGGAGTGGGTATCATGGTGTCCAGTTAATCTCCGAGGTTCTTGTAATATCTGGCACGGTTTCCTACCCATAGAAAGTCTTCAATAATTATTCATTTAATTGAACTAAGTTAATGTCAAACCACTTACCTTTTGCTATGTATTGACAAAATAATTATAACAAGCTCATAACAATGGTACGCAATAGAGTCAGAATTTGAATACAGTTCACTACAGTTTGAACCTCTGGACTTCGTTGCCTTGGCAACAGACGAGATATATTGCAAAGTTGTTAGTACAGTTATATAAACTGGCTATAGTTGCACAAATACAAAAATTGCTCTAATAAAGCTTAACATATCCTTGACTGTGTGAAAAGTAGTGTGTGTGTATGTGCATATGTGTTTGTATGTGTGCGTTTGTTGAAAGACAGCACAGTGGTTAAGAGCACATTTTGTTCTTGCAAAGGTCTTGGATTCAGTTCCCAGCTACAGGATGATTCATAACAGTCTGTAACTATAAGGGATCTGATGCCTCTTTTGATCTTTGCAGGTTACTGTACACATGTGACACATATATACACACTCAGGTATATACATGCACATGTGTGTATGTATGTACATACACAAGTATGTATGTTTGTATATTTGTATATATGCATTTTATGGTGCTAAGTCTCAAACCTGGGACCTTTTAGGTAAGCATTTTACTACTGAGTTACAACCCAAACTATTTGCCAAATATTTTTATTTTGTGACATCAATTTATTTATCAAGATTCTATTATCTCTTATCTACTTCAATTCCTTTTAAAAATAAATTTTATTATGAAAAGATTCATAAATAAAGCCCTTTTCAGACTTCAACTAACTGGACCCAAATCCTATGTATCTCAGTGAATTATAGTTAAAAATAGTCATTCTAAAGATAATAAAGCTTCACATTGGATTTTACACCTTACAGCTCAAATTAAATATTTTCCTTTATAAGAGGTTTAATCATAAACTGGAATGGTCCAAGTTTTTCATTATTATAAGATGGCTTTTAAGCTTAAGGTGGAGGCAGGCTGGTTCTTCACCTGAACCTCCTTACAAAACAATCTCATGAGAAAGAACTGACTGAAGCAATGGGTGGCACTGGATGGTCTTTCTGCATTTGGGATGTAAATGAGCCTACTTTTCCTGTGTGACCTGTGGTAGGAAAAGGAATAGGATGAATCTTTCATAATGTCCTTTTAGCATTTTCTTTTTGTTGTTTTTTTCTTATTTGCCTTTATTTATTTTTTTACCACTTCATGGTCTTTGTCCAGAGGTAGGGGGTGGGCAATGGAAGGAAGGGGATGGGGGATGAGAACATAAGGGAATGGAATGGTCAAGCTGGAATAGGGATAGAGTGGGAGAATAATGAAAGAGATACCATGATAGAGGGAGACATGATGGGGATAGGGAGAAACCGGGTGCTAGGGAAGTTCCCAAGAATCCACAAGGATTATTCCAGCCTAGACTACTAGCAATAGTGGAGAGGGTGCTTGAACTGGCTTAACCCAGTAATCAGATTGGTGAATACCCTAACTATCATCATAGAGCCTTTCTCCAGTAACCGATGGAAGCAGATGCAGAGATCCACAGCCAAGCACCAGGCAAAGTTCCAGGAGTCCAGTCAAAGAGAGAGAAGAGGGATTCTATGAGCAAGGGGCCTTAAGATCATGATGAGGAAACCTACAGACACAACCAAACCAAATTGGTGGGAACTCATGACATTTAGATCAATACCTGTGGAGCCTCCACGGGACTGGACTAGGTCCTCAGAATAATTGAGACAGTTGTGTAGCTTGATCTGCTTAAGGGGCCCCCTAACAGTTGGATCAGGATCCATCCCTGGTGCATGAGCTGGCTTTTTGGAGCCCCCTACCTGGTGGGACACCTCACACAGCCTTGAGGAAGGGAAAGAGGCTTGGGCCTGCCTCTACTGAATCTACCAGGCTTTGCTGACTCACCTTGGGAGGCTTTACCTTTTTGGAGGAGGGAATGGGGTAGTTTAGGGGGGGAGGCTGGAGAGGTGGGGGAGTAAGAGGGGGATTTGTGATTGGTATGCAAAATGAATAACAAATTTCTTAATTAAAAAAATAGGAACACTATTGTCACTTTGATCCTACCCTGTAGGGTACCCCAAAGTCTGAGCAGAGGTTCCTTCATATTTGGAGGAAGTCTGGTCTCCTTCCTGCTCCGGTTGGAGAAGGGACTCAGACTCAATACACCAAGGCTACTTTACCAAGCACATTTGCCCTTTATGATCTGGGTGCTAGAAAGGAATATTAGGTTCAAGGTGTTTGCTTAATTGGGAATACATCATTCTCACCTTGTTTACTCACATGGAAGAGAAGGGTACTGTTAGGTCAAAGCAAGTTGATAGAAGTAGACAAGTAGACTGAGCACGGATCATAGAGTCTGGTCTTGGTCCAGTCATATAAACCTCACTTTGTTCCTCATCCTATGAGGTAGCTTAAGAATTAGCCTCAGAGCTACACAGTCCCATACCTCCATCTCTCTATGTCCATTCTGCTCTGGAAATTCTCTAAAGACTTGAAAGTAGATCAGGTTTCTTTCATGATTTTTCTTGTTTAGTGTTGTGATCATTAAGCAGTACTAGTAAAATGTATAAATCAGTATGCCTGAAACTGTTGCGTAGCACCTTTGAGCTGAGAGGTCTAACAAACAGGTCTAAAAATTTAAGGGTTTATTCAAGTCTTTGAAGAAGACAGCAGAAGATGAAAATACCTCCCATGCTAGTGGACCAGTACATTTAACACAATAAAATGACCACCCTACCAAAAGCAATCAACAGACTCAATGCATTCTCCATCAAAATTCCAACACAATTGTTCACAAATTTTGAAAGGACAATTTTCAACTTCATATGAAAAACAGAACAAAACAAAAAGCCTAGAATAGTTAAAACAATCCTGAACAATAAAAGAGCTGCTGGAGGTATCACCATTCCTAACTTCAAGTTGTGCTAGAGAACTATAGTAATAAAAATAGTATAGTATTGGCATCAAACCAGACATGTTAGTCAATGAAAGCTGATCAAACCCATACATCTATAAACACCTGTTTTTTGTCTTTTATAAAGAAACCAGAAATACATACTCAGCAAAAGACAACATCTTCAACAAATGGTGAGGGTCAAACTGGATGCTGCATGTACAAGAATGCAAGTAGATACATACTTATCCCCCTACACAAAGCTCAACTCCAAATGGATCAAAGACCTAACATAAAACCAGATACACTGAACCTAATCAAAGAGAAAGTGGGGAATAGCCTTGAACACAGAGACAACTTCCTGAACAGAACACCCATTACACAGTATGGTGATAATTTATTTGTGCTGAAATGTGATTTTATTTGTATGTTAACAAATAAAGTTGCTTGGAAGTCAGAGCTAAGAGCAAGCCATTTAGCAGAAGTCTGGCAGTGGTAGCACACACCCTTAATCTGATCACATGGCAGGCATGCGATCTGTGTGTTCAAGGATATAGCCAGCTTGGAGACACACTCCTTTAATCTCAATAGCAACCATGAAGACCTGGAGGTATATATAGACAGGCAGTGACAAGGAGGTCATGTGGTTGTGTTTACAACCAATGAGAAGGCAGAACAGAAAGTCAGTAAAAATACAGACACACAGGAAATAGGTCTCTTAGGGGAAGAACAACAGCGACAGCGAAGGGTAAGAAGGCGATCTTAGCTGCTGCTCAATCTCAGGGCTTTTAACTCTGCATTTGGCTCTCTGTTTCTTATTTAATAAGTATTCCGAATTACATCTAAAACACAGGCACTAAGATCAACAATTAATGAATGGAACCTCATGAAACTGGGAATTTTCTGTAAGGCAAAGGATACCAATTGGACAAAAGCGGATGCAGAGATCCACAGCCAGGCCCCAGATGGAGCTCCAGGAAAGATATTCATCTACCATGAATTAAGAAGGTGAATGAGCTCTTCATAAAGTCAGTGTACTGGCAAAAGTAATGTAAAAATCACCATGACAAAACAAAATGATTCTCTAAATAAAAGGGTTTTAGTAGTTTGCTTTTTCCCTTGCACTAAATTTCCCATGTTTTTATGTTTTAAGTTCAACAGTATGTATGTATAAATATGTAAGTATTTTGAAATAGAAGCATGTGTGTATGTGTAGTACATATTAAATATGCTACTAATATGTACTATTTAATATATAAATAATATAAAATAATTATATTTTATATAGGTATATATTTCCTTTTGTCCTTGGTACTGCTTTCAGAGAAAAATGAGTTATGTATGTGTGTGTTTATTCTTGCCTGTAGCATGTATGCTCAACTGACCCTCTCTTCCTGGCTTTTTTTCATTTCCAAGAAATGGGAAAGCATACAACTCCATTTGGAGTAGTTGACAATTTCATTGGGATGGCACATTTCCACATGAATGGCCCTCTCACAAGAAGTATCATGAAGAGTTGTGGCAGTGATGGGAAGAGGAATGAATGGCTGTCCCATGAAAAGATGCTTCAGAAGGAAAGGCTGGATTCTTATGAATGCAGTAACTGGTACTAAGGGAAGCTGTTGGGCTCACCAGTTGTATTCAGTTGTGATCAGTCATTACACAGTCGCCCAGCATTTCTTCAAACAATGGTTAGCAGATCCTTTTCCGAAGACAACGGAAGCATGTGATGTGTAGGGTACCTTCTTGTTACAGAAAATAACAAGAGCTGAATGGTTCTCAAACAGCCTTGTAGTGAAGAACAATAGGAACAGTACAAAAAAATAACAACAACAAACCAATTAGAAATCATTTAAAACCAGATTTCAATTTGGTATTTTTCTTTTCAACAGAAAACATGGCATTCCACTCAAGCTCATTGTGATTCTTCAGAACGGTGAAATAGAGATCGTTCATTTGGTACAGTGTGTTTGCTGAGCAGAGACCTTCATTTGCTGCTACATTTGCTGGAATCATTATATAATGGTCCCCTTGTATGCCAGTTAGTCCATGGGTATTGAAGTATGCTGCACTCAGGAGCTAATCCTTCTCTTTAACATAGTGCTACACACAGAGAAAGAATCACAAATGGGAATGAAGCGATGAACAGAGCCCAAACCTGGATGACTAAAGCCACCAACTCCCCTTACATGGTAACAGATCAAATATCACATACTGTGTTAATGCATACCCTCCTGAGTAGTCAGGAGATTCTGGGCAAATCCTGGATGTTCATCACTTTTCACCCACCACAGCATACAGTGGATTCTAAACTGCTACTGACTTTCTAGAGAGAAATTTGTCAAAATGTATGGAAAATTCAAAATAGTTTAAACCACTTGATAATATGGCATCCAAGACAGTATGTGAAGGAAATAACAAAGAAAAATAATTTCTGGGGGAATGTCTAGAGAGGGCAAGAAGAGAGGAATTACAGGGCAATCACTGAAATGAGTCTCTCTGGGGAAGTGTCTCAGCTTGTTTAAGGAGTCCTGCATGCTGAGGATGGAAACAGGCTCTGAGGTTGGCGCAACGGTAAATGTCACTTGTGAGGAGAACAGCAATAGTTCCTGGCCATCCTGCATCTCTGGCAGCATGGGGATAAAACACTCCAGGGAGATAAGGGGATGCATGCCTGTCCTGTTTGTGGGGAAAGAAGAAAAATACAGGAAGAAAAGTATTCTATGTTTTGGAAAGAATATGGCAACTTGGATTTTCTTGCCTGAGTTTGAGGCCTGGATATACTTTCCCAGTAAAAGAGCTTCCAGTGCCAGTTGTTTGTTTGTTTGTTTGTTTGTTTTCTTGTGTGTGTGGTGTGTGTGTGTGTGTGTGTGTGTGTGTGTGTGTGTGTGTGTGTGTGTGTGTTTTGCTTATGCAGGGATGTACACATGCAGAGGCCTGGTGAAGATTTAGATACCCTGCTCTATCATTTTCCACTATGTTCTTTGAGATAGGATCTCTCACTGAACCTGGAGCTAGCCCTTTGGCTAACAATCCCAGTTTCTACCCTGTACAGGTTTTGGGAAGACTGTGCTTGGCTTTTTGGATGAGTGTTGGGATCTGCCCTCAAGGCCTCATGCTTGCACAAATATTCTCACCTACTGAGCCATCTTTTCAACTTCACAATGCAATGCAAATTCTATGCATATCACTGTTTGCCTCTTTGATCTGAAAAAGGCCAAGGGATGTATGTTAAACTTTCCCATAAAGTTAGTTTTCTAAGTCAAGAGTTTAACTACTTTGAGGCTGTTATTCAGTCTATAATTTATATTATGAAGAAATATTGTTTCTGAAGATCTGTCCTGCCCCTACTTTCCTATGTGCACATGTAATTTATGATCTGTAGGAAAGTGATTATATCAACACTCACCTTTTAGGTTTACATTCACATGGGTTAATGTGTGGGCTTTCAATGATATTTGTCTAAGCATGGCTGTAAGTCAGCAACTATTTTTTTTTGTTGTTTTGTTTTAATACAGATAAAACAATGAGTATGAAATCCTTTATTATTTTGTATCATGAGATTTTGAAATGATATGCTTCTTACTTAATTAGATATTTTTATGTTATGGCTTTCCTTGCAAATTAGTTTTGACACTCAGTTTTAATTTAATAACTACTTACATACAGATGACTAAGATTTTATTCTGTATTTAACTCCTTTCAGGATGTACTCCCAGCCTCTTGTTCCAACTGCCTCCACTTGAGATTGTCACTGTGACTATTACTTTCATTGTGCATTTGAGGTTCTAGTTTTTGAGACAGTTCTGTAGAAAGTACATATTTTAACTACTCCTCTTAGTCCCTCCCTACCTTCTCTCCTATCTGGATCCACTCCATTTCTATCTCTCATTAGAAAAAAACAGGCTTCCAAGAGATAACAAACATGGCAAAATAAAATATGTTAAGATAAGATAAAAATCATCACACCCAGGCTGGACAAGGAAACTCAAGATAAATAAAAGAACCCCAAGAACAAGAACAAGAATCAGAGACCCACTTGTATTAGGAGTCCCATAAAAATTCTAAACTAAAAGCTATAATATATACATAGAGGATTTGGTGAAGAGTCCTGTAGGCCCTGTGCTTGTGGCTTCAGTCTCTGTGAGTTCATGTGCCCCTTGTTCAGTTGATTCGGAGGCCTTGTTCTCCTGGTGTCCTCCATCCCCTTTGGCTCTTACACTTTTTCTGCCTCCTCGACTGTGAGGTTCCCTGAGGGGAGGGATGTGATGGAGACATCCCATTTAGAGCTGAGTGTGCCAAGGACTCTCTCTGCATAATGTCTGGCTGTGGGTCTCTGCATTTGTTTTTGTCTGATTAAGGAGGAAGCTTCTCTGATGATGGCTGAAGAAGGTACAATATCATTAGGAGTCATTTTATTGATCCTTATTATTTTAAGGCCAGTAGAGCATGGTTGTACTGTAGGTATCTTGAGAAGAGGGATTGCTGTAACAATTTGGAATTTGTTTTGCCCACAGAGGAATCATGGTTGTCCTTCAATTTCAAAGCATAGCTCTTACACAACAAACTCAGGTCAAGTAATTTCTCCTTAGTCTCACTCACATATTCAGTGAAGTACTGGTTTCCTGCCTCTTTGAAAATAGTTCAGTGCAGCATCTATCTACCTACCTACCTATCTATCTATCTATCTATCTATCTATCTATCTATCTATCTATCTATTTTACATCCTAAGTAAAGTTTACCTCCTCTTCTATCTCCAGTCCCTTCCCCCACCTCTCCTCTGTACCCCCATCCATTTCTGCTCCTCCATTTCTATTCAGAAAAGCCCCTCCATGAATATAGATAAAATATGGTATATTAAGTTGCAGTATGACTAAGCCTTGTATTAGAGCTGCACAAGGTAACCCACTATGAGGAATAGGGTTCAAGAAGCCAGTGAAAGGGTCAGAGACAGCCCCTGCTCCCACTGTTATGAGTTCCATAAGAAGACCAAGCTAGCCAGCTGTCACATATATGCCAAGGGCCTATGTCAGTCCCATGTAGGCTCCCTGGTTGTTGGTTCTGTCTCTGTGAGCCCCTATGAGCCCAGGTTAGTTGATTCTGTAGGTTTGCTTGTGGTATCCTTGACCCCTCTGGCTCCTACAATCCTTCCTCCCCTTCTTCACCAGAATTTCCCAAGCTCAGCCTAATGTTTGACTGTGGGTCAGCATCTGTTTCCATGAATTGCTGGATGAAGCCTCTTTGATGACTACTAGGCTAGGCTTCAATCTCTGAGTATAGTAGAATATCAATAGACATCATTACATTAACTTTTTTTTTTTTTGCAAGACATGTTTGGTTCTATTCTAGGCCTATGTGCCATCCAGCCTCTGGGTTCTGGCACTCCATGCAGTGTCAGGAGTGGGCTCACTCTTGTGGCATGGGTCTCAGGTTGGACTGGTCATTGGTTGGCCACTCCCACAATCTCTGTGCCACCCTTACCCCAGTACACTCCATAGGCAGGACAGACTAAATTGAAGGATATGTGGCTGGGTTGGTATCTCAATTCCTCCACTGGAAGTCTTCCCTGGTCACAGGGGATGACTAGTTCAGGCTGCTCATCTGTTATTGCTACGAGTCCTGGATGCAGTCATCCTTGTGAATTCCTGGGAGTTTCCCTTTCACCAGGTTTCTACCTGACCCTGAAATGTTCTCTTTCCTGTCTACTCTTCCAGTATTCTCCCCCTCCCCCCCACCTGATCTCTCATGTTCCCATTGCTACCTGCACCCAGTTCACCCAAGAAATTCTTCTATTTCCCTTTCCCAGGGAGATTCAAGTATTCCCCTTTGGGCTCTCCTAATTACCTAGACTCTCTAAGTCTGTGGATTATAGCGTGGCTATCCTTTACTTTACAGCTAATATCCACCTTTGAGTAATTATATACCATATTTGTCTTTCTGGGTCTAAGTTATCTCACTCTGGATGATTTCTTTCTAGTTCCATCAATTTGCCTTTGAATTTCATGATGTCATTGTTTTTAACAACTGAGTAATAATTCATTGTGTAAATGTACCAAATTTTCTTTGTCCATTCTTCGTTTGAAGGAAACCTAGGGTTTTTTTCTTTTTGCAGGTTCTGGGTATTATTAATAAAAATGTAATGAACATATGTGAGCAAGTTTATGATTGAGTATCCTTTGAGTATATGCCCAAGATTGGTATAGCTGGTTCTTTTTTTATTTTTTATTTTATAATTGAATTTAATTTTACACGGATTCCACTGTCCTCCTTCCTCCTGCCCCTCCAACCTCTCCCCAACCCACACCCCCATTCCCATCTCCTTCAGGGCAAGGACTCCCTTGGGGATTCAGCTCATCCTGGTAGATTCTGTCAAGGCAGGTCCAGTCCCCTCCTCCCTTCACCCAGGCTGAGCAAAGTGTCCCTGTGTAAGCCCCAGGCTCCAAAAAGCCAGCTCATGCACAAAGGACAGGTCCCAGTCCCACTGCCTGAGGATGTGGAGCAAGGGGAACTCTCCTCCACTGTTGGTGGGAATGCAAGCTTGAACAGCCACTTTGGAAATCAATATGGTGCTTTCTTAGAAAATTGGGAATCAATCTCCCCCAAGACCCAGCTATACCACTCTTGGGCATATTCCCAAGGAATGCTCAATCATACCACAAGAGTGTAGTTAGAGTTTTCCTGCCTAGCCCAGTCAGGACAAATCTCTCTTACCCACCAGGCCCACAGTTGCTCAAACCCAACCAAGTAAGCACACAGAGACTTATATTACTTACAAACTGTATGGCCGTGGCAGGCTTCTTGTTATCCACTTCTTCTATCTTAAATTAACCCATTTCTGTTAGTTTATACTTTGCCACATGGCTTGTGGCTTGCCATTGTCTTTACATGTTGCTTCTCATGGCAGCGGCTGGCAGTGTCTCTGCCTCCGCCTTCCTGTTTCCAGAATTCTCTTCTCTGCTTCTCCCGCCTATACTTCTTGCCTGAATACTGGCCAATCAGCATTTTATTTACACAGAGTGATATCCACAGCACTTCCCCTTTTCTTTTTTTTTTAAAGGAAGGTTTTAACTTTTACAAAGTAAAATTACATATAACAAAACAATTATCAAACAAGAATTACAATTACAATTTTAAAGAAGATATCCTATCTATCTTATATTTGTGAGTCTAAGGTTTTATATCTAACTTATTTTTTTATTGTAACTAAGAAAATTATAACTATCTAGTCTTCAACCACATCAAAGACCTCAGAAGGATATAATATTACCTGAGAACCAGGAGAAGGATGCAAGTAACTTTCAGGAGTCTTGCAGGGTAGACAGAGACAGCTGGTAACCTGGACAGTCACCTAATGTTCCTTTGTAAAGTTGGGGAATTTGTCTTCAGCCCACAGGGCTAGAGTCTCTCAATCACTTCTCTCAGTGTCCTGTAGAATTTCTGGCAGTTTCCTCTGCGAAGCAGGTACCTGAAGGACCATTTTGTCAAACAAAGTTTAGTGGTCACCTTTCTATGGGTCCTGCATGTCCAGTTGATCAAGCAGTCCAGGCAAGAACAGTTTCTTGCCAAAATGGCTATTTTTGCCAAGGTGAAGATAAGATATGAAGTGTCTTCAATGCCCATCCTCTTCCCTGAAGTAAATCAGTGTTGTCAGGAGCAGATATGTTTCATTGTCCAGAAAGCCTAAATTTTAAAAATATTTTAAATGCCATATTCTGTAGGTCTTTGAAGTATTTGAAGATTACCTATCTATCTGAAATATCTCTATGTATACCTAGAAGACTTCACTAACATGGCTACAAGTATGATTATCATAGATGATTAATTATTAATCTATTTTTAATTATCCATTACAATTTTAAATGAGCTATATAAACATAATACCTTAAACAAGAGTAGAAATATACACACAGTATAACGAAATTAACTTTAAGTTGTATCAATAGACTAAATCTATACCAATGTAAAACATTTTAAACAAGTTGTTTCTCTTTAGAAGTAAGTTTCTTAATCTACCTTTTTTTCCTATTATGTCTATATCATATCCCCTTTTCTTCTTTAGAAAGAGATCGCATTTATAATCAACCTGCCTTAAATAAAAATATAGGTTGTTTTTTTTTTTCTGTCCCACACCAGAGGGCTCTTCTGATTTGGCACACAAAAATCTGTTAACCTTTTCTTTTAGCTGTATGTCTGGGTTTAGAGAAGGAGTGAGCCAATTCCATCTCCAAAGCCAGCTTGATAATTTTGGGAAATTGGGCGTAGTTTTTCTTACTACTTCCTGCTGGAGGGGGGTGCTGTATCTTATGGGAACACAGAAAATTTTAGGATTATGGAGTAGTCTGTGAGGGTAAACCTCTGAGCCAGATGCCTTGAAACCATTGTGGATGTTGGATCATCTGGGCCATGGTGTCACCAGAGACCTTTCAGGTGGTCTAGGCTGATCAAACCTGATATATCTTAATCTGGAACAAATTCATAGTCTCTGGCTTTCTGTGGAAACAAAAGCAGAGACTCTTTTCCAAAGCAACATATCCTTATATCCAAATTTTGAAGTCAAGGTATCTTTAAAATTTACATATTTATTTAACTCAACAGCTTTTATGATCAAATCTTTTTCTTCAGTTAAAAATCCCAAAGACAACACACACCAGATTTTCTGTGTAATATCCATCTTTGTAAGACTGAAATGCCACTGTGGCTGCTGGCTCTGCCCACCTTAGCTTCCCAACATGGTGGTGGTACAGTTTACTACCAGCTCTGGGTCTGGAGCTCTGTGTACCATCAACAATCAGAAGCAGTTCTATCAAAGCAGTGCATAGCCCAGAAACTTTTTTTTTTAAACTAGCAAAGGCTAAATCTACCATGCAGCAAAGTAAAGTGTTGCTTGTAGATTTCTCATTCCTGTCACACTGTAGATCAGACACACATGCCAGGAACCCACCATAGTAGCTCAAACCAACAGGCTGCTGCTAACTTGAGAGAGACAACTAGGAAGCTGTATTTAGCTCCATTTCAGAATCTTTTTTTTTTTTTTTTCAGGTTTTATGTGGAAACTCGTGCCCCATGTTGGGTGCCATATGTAGTTAGAATTTTCCTGCCTGGCCCAGTCAGGACAAATCTCTCTTACCCACCAGGCCCACAGTTGCTCAGACCCAACCAAGTAAGCACACAGAGACTTATATTACTTACAAACTGTATGGCCATGGCAGGCTTCTTGTTATCCACTTTTTCTATCTTAAATTAACCCATTTCTGTTAGTTTATACTTTGCCACATGGCTTGTGGCTTGCCATTGTCTTTACATGTTGCTTCTCATGGCAGCAGCTGGCAGTGTCTCTGCCTCCGCCTTCCTGTTTCCAGAATTCTCTTCTCTGCTTCTCCCGCCTATACTTCTTGCCTGAATACTGGCCAATCAGCATTTTATTTACACAGAGTGATATCCACAGCACAAGGGCATTTGCTCAGCTATGTTCATATAAGCATTGTTTGTAATAGCCAGAACCTGGAAACAACCTAGATGCCCTTCAACTGAAGAATGGATAAAGAAAATATGGTACATATACACAATGAAGTACTACTCAGCAGAGAAAAACAATGACATCATGAGGTTTGCAGGCAAATGGATGGATCTAGAAAAATATCATCCTGAGTGAGGTAACCCAGACTCAGAAAGATAAACATGTCATGTACTCACTCATAGGTGGATACTAGATGTAAAACAAACATGACTAGACTGCTACTTAAAACTCCAGGGAGGCTACCAAGAAAACAGGGCCCTAAGAAAGACACAGGGATTGCCCAATGACAGAGAAATGGATGAGATCTACATGAGCAAACTGGATGGGGGGGGTAATGAAGGGCAGGTGTCAGGGGAAAGAGAACTTAGGGGAGTGGGAAATCCCAGCTGAATCAAGAACAGAGAGGGAGAACAAGGAAAAAGAGACCATGATAAATGAAGACCCCATGGGAATAGGAAGAAGCAACATTATAGAGAGGTCCCCAGAAATCCAAAAAGATACTTCCACAATAGACTACTGGCAATTTTCAAGAGAAAGCCCGAATTGACCTACTCTGGTGATTGGATGGTCAAACACCCTAACTGTCATGGTAGAACTCTCATCCAATGACTGAAGGAAGAGGATGTAGAGATCCATGGCCAGGCCCCAGATGAAGATCCAGGAATCCAACCAGCGAGAAAGAGGAGGGATTGTATGAGCGAGAATTGTTGAGGCTATGATTGGAAAAAGCACAGGGACAAATAGCCAAACTAGTGGAAACACATGAACTATGAACCAATAGCTGAGGAGTCCCCACTTGGATCAGGCCCTGTGGATAAGTGAGACAGTTGATTAGCTTGAACTGTTTGGTTCTTAAGGTAGACTGATTCCCAATTTTCTGAGAAACTGCCATACCAACTTCTAGACTGGCTGTACAAGTTTGTATTCCCACCCACCAGCAGTGGAGGAGTGTTCCCCTTACTCCACATCTTCTCCAACATAGGCTGTCAATAGTGTTTTTGATCTTAGTCATTCTGACAGGTAGGTGTAAGATGGTATGTCAGGGTCATTTTGATTTGTATTTCCATGATAGCTAAGGTTGTTGAACAATTCTTGAAGTGTACCTCAGCTATTTGAGATTCTTCTGTAGAGAATTTTCTGTTTAAATCTGTACCCCATATTTTAGTTGGAATATTTGAGAGAATTATCTGTTTAAATCTGTACCCCACATTGTAGCTGAATTATTTGGTATTTTGATGTCTAGTTTCTTGAGTTCTTTATATATTTTAGAAAACAGCCCCCTGTCAAATGTGAGGATGGTGAAGATCTTTTTCCATCCTGTTGGCTTCTGATTTGTCCTATTGACAGAGTCCTTTTCCTTATAGGAGATTTCCAGTTTCTATCTACTAATTGTCCCATTTCTAATTGTCAATCTTAATGTCTGCACTATTGGCATTCTGTTCAGAAATTTCGTCTCCTGTGCCAATGTGTTCAAGGTATTTCCCATTTTCTCTTTTATCAGGCAATCTACAGATTAAACCCAATTCCCAACATGATTCTTTACAGACCTTGAAAGAACAATACTCAACTTCATATGGAAAAGCAATAAACCTAGGATAGTTAAAACAATCCTGTACTTCCCAAGGTATCACCATCCCTAATTTCAAACTCTACTACAGGACTATAGTAACAAGAAACATATGGTATTGGCATAAGAACAGACAGGGGGATCAATAGAATAAAATTGAAGACCCAGGCATAAACCCACAAAGTTATGGATACCTGATTTTTGACAAAGAAACCAAAATTATACAATGGAAAAAAGAAAGTGTCTTGAACAAATTGTGCTGGTATAACTGGATGTTGGCCTTTAGAAGAATGCAAATAGATCCATATCTACTGTCCTGCACAAAACTCAAATCCAAGTGGATCAAAGACCTCAACATAAATCCACTTATACTGTACCTGGTAGAAAAGAACATAGGAAATGCAGCATTTGAAAGTGAGCACTCCAGAGCCATTCAGAGCATTTAGTTACTGCCCACCAAGTCCAAAAATGTCTATCACTCCAAAGTTACATACATAACAATTTCCAATTATTCCTTCTTCCCAGGTCAAAACAATCAATAACTTATATATTTCCTTTATGGATTTATTTATTTATGGTATTTCATATAAACATTATCTTTTGTGTCTGACTTTCTTCATTAGCATAATTTGTGGGGAGGTTATTTATAGGTTAGAATGCATCAGAGCTTTTATAGTAAGATAATATCCATTATACAAATAAGTCACAAATTATTTTTCTACACATCAATCCTTGGGCATTTGGTCTGTTTCTACCCTATGTTAATTGTCAACATTTCTTCTTTCAGAACCTGTGTATATGTGTTGAGATAATGTTTTCAGCTCTTTTGCATCAATAGCTGGAGATGGCATTTGAAGGCACATGAAAATGAAGTATCCTATTGTTTGAAGAATATCACAGACTGTTCATAACTGTGGCTATGGCATTGTGCATTCCTACCAACAACCTACAGAGGATCTAAATCACCTCCTCACCAGCATTTGCCACGTTCCATTTTAAAAATTATACGCACCTTTTGCTTACTAAGTAGTACCTTATTGTGACTCTGACTTGCATGTCAGCCTCTTGCATATTTTTGTAGAAATGTCTATTCATAACTGTTGCTCAGTTTAAAAAATATACTGGTTTTCACAATGTTGATGGGATGTGACATGTTCAGTTATCCCTAGAATTTCAAAGCTTTTCATATATTCTAGTACTAGATCTTTTTCAGACAATGATTTGCAATTCTTTTCTTCTATTCTATGGAATATCTTTTCATTTCCTCTTCTTTCAGGGTAAAATAACAGTATTTTATTCTTTTTATTGTTTAAAACCATTTTTAAATTTAAGTATATTTTGATCATGCTATTCCTTTCCCCCAATTCCTTCCTGATCCTTTCCCCCTCCCTCCCACAGCTTTAGGTTCTTTTTCAAGAAACAAACAAAAACTCAGCACAACAATAAAACTCGCCAAAGCCAAGAAAACAGATTAAAACACAACCCTTCAAAACAAACCAAACAACACACCCACCAAATAGTAACCAAAGCACACAAAAAAGTGAGGAGTCCATTACATGTTGGTCAACTACTCCTGATCATGAGGCTTGCCCTGGAGCAGTTGATATACCCAGTGTCACTCCACTAGAGAAAACTAATTTTCCCTCACAGCAGGTATAAATATGGCAGTTTAGTCATTAACTTTTACCCTAGTGACTTGGTTTTCATTGACTCATTCATTTTTTTTTTAAATTTAACAAAATAAAATATAATAAGATATAATAAATAATGTCACATCAAAATTGAACAAGACAACACAACAGAAGGAAAAGAGCCCAAGAGAAGGCACAAGAATCAGAGACCCACTTATTTGAACACTTGGGAATCCTTTAAAAACACTAAACTGGAAGCCATGATATATACTCAGAGGACATGGTGCAGACCCATGCAGACTATGATGACTTAAAAGGTCTGTGTTCTTGGTGTTTGCCACACCTTCTGGCTCCTATAATCGTTCTGCCTCCTATTCAGAGTGGTTCATTAAGCTCTGAGGCATGCATGGGGGAGGGTTGATGGAGACATCTCATTTATGGTCTGAGTGTTCTGAGGTCTCTCTCTGTATAATATCTGGATGAGAGTGTTTCAATTTTTTTCAACCTGAGCAGGAGGAAGCTTCTTTGATGACGGCTAAACAAGGCACTGATCTGTGACTTTCACACAGTGGTTCTCAACCTGTGGGTTTCGACGCCTTTGGGGGTCAACGTAGGGGTCACATATCAGATACCCTGCATATCAGATATTTATATTGTGATTCATATAGCATTTTATTACTACATTATTTTTTTAGACCAGTATTATTTGGTTTTACATTGGGACACTTGGCTTTCTAGTCTAAGGTTCTGGTTATCCAGGCTGCATTAGATATGAGTTCCATCTCATAGAGTGGGCCTTAAGTCAAACCAGTTATTGGTTGGTTACTCTCACAAGCTTGGTGTCACTGTTGCCCTAAAATAGCTTTTGGGCAGGACAGATGGTGTAGATCAAAGGGTTTGTGGCTGGCTTGATGTTTATGTTCTCTTTTGATTATATGCAGACTACTCATTTCTGGACCAAAGACACTGGATCATAGGAGTGAAAGTTTTATGTAGGGACCAGGTCAACATCTCCACATTCAGTGAGTTGTGAGGTTCTATCTTCAGCAATGGAGCCTTGCCACCAGCTTGTGGAGAGGAACTTACAGTCTTGGCAACAACCTGTGTTGTTTGGGGATTCCTGGAAGGCAACTTGGACCAACAGCTCAATCACATATAACCCAGGTGATAAGAGATGGCTAGTTAGGACTCTGTCTTCCTCATTATTTGCCGATTTCATTTATATCACCTTATTATATGTATATATTTAGGACACTTTTATAATATATTTATTATATTAACATAACATATTAACATATATACCATCACCCAAATGTCCCTTAATTGTAGCTGTCTCTCCCATATTCTCTCTCGTAATCCCCTCTCCCTCCCAACTTGCTTCCCCTATTTCAGTCCCCTTTCATCCACAACTATCTATTCTATTTCCCTTTCCTAATGAAATCTCTCTGTTCCCTCTAATCCAGTGGTTCTTAACCTGTTGGTCAAGACCCCTTTGCCAGGGTCACATAAGTAAACACATATAAGAAAAACATGAATAGAAAAACCTAAAAATGAACAAGTTTTCCTTTATGGGCCTGGGAGACCTCACTCAGGTTAATTTTTTTCTAATTCCTTCCATTTTCCTGGAAAATTTATGATGCCATATTTTTAATTGCTGAATATTATTCTATAGTGTAAATGTAATTTATTTCCCTTTTCCATTCTTCTGTTGGGGGACATTTAGATCATTTCCAGTTTCTGGCTATTATGAATAAAGTAGCAATCAACATGGCTGAGCACTTGTGTCTCTGTGGTAGGGATGAAGCATCTTTTGGGTATATGCCAAATAGTGGTACAGTTGGATCTTGATGTGGATTGCTTCCCATCTTCTTGAGGAACAATACACTGATTTCCATAGTTACTGTAGGACTTTACAATCTCACTAGCAATGGATGAGTTCTTCTTACTCTACATCCTCACCCTCCTCCTTTAATTTACACTGATCAACTGGAGCTTTCTGGTACTACTGACACTCAGACACCATGTCATTAATGTAGATGTAACCGGCTTGTTAAATAAGAAACACAGAACCGATTGCAGAGTTAAAAACCACGAGGTCAGAGCAAGAGTGGAAAACCTTACCCTTCACTGCTTCTGCTGTTCTTCCTCTCCACAAGAGACCTACTTCTGTGCGTCCTGTCTATTTAAAGACTTTCTGTTCTGTTTTCTCATTGGTTGTAAACCCAGCCACATGACCTCCTCATCACTGCCTGTTTGTACAGACCTCCAGGTCTTCTATGGTTGGTATTGAGATGAAAGGCGCGTGTCTGTCATGCTGGCTGTGTCCTTGAACACACAGAGATCCGCCTAGCTCTGCCTCCCAAGTGCTGGGATTAAAGATGTGCCCCACTACTGCTCAGCTTCTGCTCTGGCTTGCTCTGACCTCAAGGCAACTTTATTGACATACAAATAAAATCACATTTCAATACAAATAAAATATCACTATATATTCATGTTGCTGTCTACCTTGGTGAACTCCGTCTTGTCCATGTTCTTTCTGGTGTACCAGTGCTGGAAGGCTTTGCACAGAAACATGGCAGTGACCTGCTCTGGGATAGCTTGAATAGCTCCTGGATCATTGGCAACCAGTCCTGTTCCCAGTGAAGGCAGCTGATATCTAGAAGCCTCATGAAGGTATGTCACACACAGCTGTCTTCACATTGTTGGGAATCCACTCTACAAAGTAGCTACTGTTCTTGTTCTGCACATTGAGCATCTATCTGCTCATCCACCTCCTTCATGCACATGTAACTGTGAAATACGGCAGCCATGGTCAGGCAGTGGCCACAGCACTTGGAGTCAAACATCTGCTGGGTGAGATCAGGCACAGCCACGGTGTGGAACTCTGGCTGCCCCTAAGGTAATGAAGCTTAAGCAAGTGAAGGCTATGTGTGACGGATCTTGCTATGAAGATATGATTCCCCATGGTTCTTTTTGTTGTTAATTTCTTCTCTCCCTCCCATTTTCTCTGCCCTCTGTACTTCTACTAGGGTTTCATGAGGTAATTATAATTGACCTTGAACTTGCAATCTTTCTCCCTCATCCTTTGGGGAGAATCTGCAAAAACATCATCAGGCCTGACTCATGGTTTTATTTTCTATGGTGTAGTTATCTATGGTCAAACATAGTATGAAAAACATGAATAGAAAAACTTAAAAATGAACAAGTCATAAGTTTGTAGTTTCACATGATTCTCTACAGAAGAACGAAATTTCTTATTGAGCCATTATATTCTGTCTAGAACAAATGTGAATCACCTTACTTCATAGTTTATCTAACCTTAATATGCTACCCACTTTATTGGATTAGGGCAGAGGTCATATACATGTAACTTTTAATGCAGCATATTGTTATAAAATTTCATTTTTATTTACTATATCTAATTCATAGAATACATAATTTACAATTAAATTCTGTCTTACCTATGTTTGGATACAGTGAAACAGCCCAATGACAATTTCAAATATTTCTTGTGGTAGATCTCATGTGGAGAGAAGAAGACAGTAAAGGAAAGAATATGAAGAAGGGATGTCTAAAATGAAGGGCCATCTGGAGGGGTCATGTGGAAACCTACTACAATAGAAGCTTCTTAAAATTTGTACACATATGATTGAAATCACAAATATTTGAGGAGACAGATCCCCAACTTTGCATCTCTTGCTACCCAGTGAAATATCCAGTGCCAGGAGTAGGTTGCATCTAATTGAGTTGTTAGTCAAAGGAATCCCATGGAAATCCCAAAATAAGCCAGGCTGTTGCTAAGGCTGTTAATTGCTCTCCACAAACAGATGTCAAGGCTCTATTGCTAAAGACAATACCTACATAATTCATTGAACATGGAGAAATTGAGTTGGTGCCTAACTAGATCATTTGTCCCTACTGACTAGTGCACACTACCAGATGAAAAATGTAAACATCAACCCAGCTACAAACCCTTGATCTACAATGGTAATTTGCCTGTAAGATATGCTGGCAATAGTGGCACAAAGTTCTGGGAGTAACTAATTACGATCAAATTGGATTTAAAATCCACTCCATGATATAAAACAATAATGCCCAACAATGCTCCAGCAGCCAAGAACCTGAGACTGGATAGGTCATGGACCTAGGAGAAAATCAAATACTAGTTTTCTGCTAAAGGGATATAACAATAAAATGACTTCAAAATACATTCTATTAAAATCATTGATTAGTGTCTTGCTCAGTCATCATCAATGGAACTTCCTCCTGCAGTGGAAGAGAACACATACAGAGACCCCAAACTAGACAATGTGCAGAGACTGAGAGACCCTGGAACACACAGTCTTAAATAGGATGTCTCTATCAAATTCTTCCCCTCAGATCTCAGGGAACTCTGTGGAAGAGAGCATAGAAAGATTGTAAATGCCAGTAGTGATGGAGGACACCAAGGGGACAACGGGGCTGACACACATATTAACTCAATAAGACGGTGCAGTATGCACAGGGCCTGTACATGTCTAACCCAGATAGGGGTTCCAGCTCTGAAATGGGAAGTAAACACAAGCCCCCATTCCTAACTCAGAAGCTATCTCTAATTTTGACAACCACTCACAAAGGAAAAATTTATTTTCTCTAACCGTGCCTTACTGAATATACAAACCACATTTAAAGGCAGGTCCCATGGATGGTCACTACAAAATTTACTCAGTGGTAGTTTTGGAGGTATTTTGTTTTGTTTTATTGTTGTTGTTGTTTGTTTTTTAGTCTGTGCATTTTCTTTACCTCATATATCTTTCTTTTGCTTGTATGTTTTGGTTTATGACTTTCCTATTCTTGTGGGATTTCTGTATGTATAATGTGTATCTTTCTGTATCTACATGTATTTCTCATGCTTTCTCTTTGCCTCTTATTTTCTGTTTGTTGGTTTGTTTTGTTCAATTCTGTTTTGTTGTTTTTGCTTGTTTGTTTTCTAATGACAGAGAAACAGAAGTGTGTGGATTTGGAAGTGGGGAAAGTGAAGACCTGGGGGAAGTCAGGGAGGGGAAACTATGATCAAACTATATTGTATGAAAAACAATCTATTTTCTATTAAAAAGAGAATATGGGGACTGCTGTATTTGGAAGCAAGAAGGCTTCTTGGGTTGGTGGGGCCAGAACTTCTGAAACCCTGTAGTTCATGGTCAAGAGCAGATATGGTGCCACAGCAGGGAGTAGAGCAGGCATCTCCAGTGGCTCAGGCTGACAAGTCTGAGGGCAGCTGCTATGGCAGCTGAGATGAGGGATGGCAGTTGCCAGGATGTAGGTAGCCATGGTGAAGGGAAATATCCTGCAGCTTCTACCCTCCCATGTGCATGCCGGTCAGGAAAGAATTCTGGGCAGACATTCAGGAGACCCTAACAGAGCAGATTGGAGTCTAAGACCTGTGTGAGCTTTCTCACATAATATGAATCTCTGGATGTTGACAAATTCCATTATAGAACAGCCCCTCAAAAGTGGTACTTTACTTCATTCATACATAGCTGCATACTCCATGCTTGTGATACTACTGACATAATATTGTGACAAATAAATATAGATAAATGTACATCAAATTAATGAATAAAAGGATAATAGAAAGGATCTTTCATTTATTACTATTACTAAAGTGCACTGGAAATATAATAGTTAATATCATTTTTGAAATGGAAATCTTTCTGTAATTTAACTACATGGTTCCAGATTGCCAATATGTGTATAAAACACAGCCAAATGTTCCTCAGTTCCCAGTCGTATCTTATCAATGTCAGTTGAATACAAAGCCTCGTTGTTGAGAATGCTTCAACAGAATCTTCTTTCAGACATAGTGAAAATCTGAAAATGAAAAATCATCTTCAAGACTGCTTTGCATATGTTAATAAAATATACAAAAATCCAAGTTTGCTTCAATGTAATTATTAATTAAAACTTCCAACACAGAAGCAACTTTTTTCTGGTGTTAGCCTGATAGAATGAGGGAATGTAAGGGCAGTGTTTAAACTCACTCATAATGTCATTTGGCAGTTTATTGGGCTCTGATCCACAGTTAGAAAAGTTACCCTTTGTCTTCATGGGTAGAGGGACAGACACTGACAGAATTCACAGTGCATGAAAATTCTGGTCATGCTTTGGGGAAGGCCAATGACTTTTTATAATTTCTGGGACTTCTAGAAAGTAGAAGCTGATCTTTTCAAACACTAGCTACAAATGCTCAGCTCCATTGACTCAGAAGATGCTACATGTGACAAAGAATGAGGCAGAGACAAGAAGTAGGATTTCCATTCCAGGTAATGGCAGAAAAGTCACGCTTCTGAGCTACAAAGAAATCATAATATCATGCCGGGTGGTAGTGGCACACACCTTTAATCACAGCACTTGGGAGGCAGAGGCAGGTGGATCTCTATGAGTTCAAGGCCAGCCTGGGCTACCAAGTGAGTTCCAGGAAAGGCACAAAGCTACACAGAGAAACCCTGTCTCAAAAAACCAACCAAACAAACAAACAAACAAAACAGGAAATCATAATATTGATCAGTAAGATTGTACTTGCACATTTTAAAGAACCCTGCCTTAAAACAATATTTTTTATTTTTAGTGTATATGTGCATGTACTCATGCACATACAGCACACACACACACACACACACACACACATGAACACACACACACACACACACACACACACACACACATGAACACACACACACACACACACACACACACACACACACACACACACAAAATGAAGCCAGAAGAAGGCACCAAAGCATGTAGAGTTGGATCTACAGGTGGTTGTGTGGCACTCCTACGTGGGTACTGGGGACACTGGTCTAAAACACTGCTCTTAAACCATCTTTCTACCTACCCTCCTGGCTTGCCTTCAAAGTCACATAACTTACAGAATCATATGTTGTCAAAAGCATAAGGATTCCATCAATAAACAACATAAAAAAGGCTTGTAACTAATATTAACTACAAGTCTGCTTAGAAAATCAGCTTTTTTGATATGTTTTGAGTCATTTTATTAGCTGTATTAATATTCAGATTAGTCCCATTGTACACGAGAACATCATATAAATCTTACCTGAAAACAATAATAGCAAAATAAACTTTGAATTATGAAAAGTTTTTTGTTATTTTAAGCATAATTCTTGATGCTTTGGAAATTATACATTATGCACCCCAAACCCACTCACCTTGATTCTCTCCATATCTGCTCCTTAACCCTACAGTATGTCTCCCCAAATTAATAAAAAAAAACACACCTCTCTGCTCTAACCTTCCAACGTATCTTCATTATCCTAGTGGCATCAGGAGCTGTGGCAAGTCACACAGTACACCCTTTTGTACAATCAGCCCCACCTGCAAAATGTCCATTGCATGTCTGGTTCAAGGCCTCTGGTTTCTGGTACACTGTCATCACTGGGCCCTCATTAAAATACCTCTCGGATATCCTGTTGTTGCCTGGAGCCACAGAGATCCTGCTGTTATTATTCTGCAGGCCAGTTCCTTCAAACTCTCCAGCAGGTGATAGATGGGGCAGATGTTAGGATGGGCCAACCCAAGGCCCAGGATGTGGGTCTAGATTATAACTGAACTGATCGGTCAGGACCATTGGGATATCCCCCTTAGACAAGGAGCAGAGCAAGCTCTCCTAGGCCCATGCCATTGGATCCAGATATCCCACACCTGGTGAGGGGTGGGACTATCTCTCCCAAGCGTTGGGGTCAGCTTTCCCATGGAGGGTTGGCACCAGCTCTCCTACTGCAGTATCCACAAAGGGGCATTTATTACCTGCTATCTCGGGGCTAGTTAGGGATAGGGCTGGCTCAACATGGCCCTCGGATTTCAAAAAGCATGGCATCTATGATCCCCTCCAGTAACACTAGCCATGGACATTAGCCCATGCCCTGGCTGCTGTTGGGCAATGGACCCAGACATGGCCGATGGTAGCAGCCTTGGCCCGGAATGTCATCTTGTCCTGTGGAGGCACTCAGACTGTGGACTTGCTTTTGAGATGCACATACTATATGGGCTGTCATGGTGGAGAGATTAGTATTATTTCTCAATGTGCAGAAGCATCTAGTATCTCATTCCCAGTGCTAGAATTTGCACCTTCTCCATTTTTTAGCATCTTCAGTTTTGCTAGAGACTTTGACTGTTATAGACTTATAAAAAAAAAAAAAAAAAAAAAAAAAAAAGAACCAGCATTGTTTCATTAAAGTTCTTTGTTGCTTCCCCATTTTCAATGGTCTTCTGTAACTGGTTTCCTTCACTTAGTGAAATGTTTTAAAAGTTGTTCTTTGTTGTAGAATTTTATCAGTAATTTGGTCATTTTTTATGACAAAATAATACTTTAATGGACATTTTCATTTTTGTTTATTCAGTCTTCATCTAGTACACTTTTGAGTTGTTTCTGTTACTTATCTCTGTGTATTCACATGCACATTGTGTATGGATGTATGTTTCTGTTTCTGATTGTTATGTATCTACAGGTGAATGACTGTGCTGAAGGTCAATGCAATGGTGAGCACTGTGTGTAACTGTGGCTACATTTACAGTCCCACTAGCACCTCTGATATTCTACATTTTCACCAACACTTGTTGTCTGTTGTTTTATTACTTTTTTAGTCAAGGATTATTATTTTGCCCTTTTATATTCACACTAGTGTGTACACACAATATTTCATTGTGGGTTTGATTTGCATTCCCCTAATGGTGAATATCTTGGGGTGTATTTACATGTGTTTATTGGTCATTTCCATATCTTTGGAGAAATTTTTATCTTAGTTGATGTCTCAGTTTGGCGTTGGGCTTTTTTTCCATTTATTGTTGGGTTGAAAGTGTTGTCTATGTAGCCTGCAAACAAGTACTCTACAGTACATGGTTTGCACATGCTTGCTTCCGTTGGCAGCTATCTTCACTTTCTTGATGGTGTGCTCCAAAGATTACCTACTTTGTTGTTCGTTTTGTTTGTAAAAGTCCAAATGATCTAGTCCTTCTATATTTTTTGAATTGCTAGTGTTGGGACAAACAGATATCCAGATGCAAAAACATGAGCCTAGACATGATACCTGACATTTAAACAAACTGTCTAAGAACTGATGCTAAAAAACTCTTGGATGAAAGCAAGATCACTCTTGTGACCATGGGCTCAGCCCATTGCTGCTTCTTTCTACTTGAATTCTTTGTTGTCTTCTGTAACCATGTCAAGAGTCTACAGTTGTCCACAGCAGAAAGAGCAGTGGCAGACTGTTCAGTGCCATCTTGTCCAGAATGGAAGCACTCCCTAGCAAGGGTTTCAGCTGCATCAGTTCCAGTGTGTCTTTCTGCTTCCTTGCTATCATCCACTGGGACTCATCCTATCCCATTTACCTTCTGTTTAAGGGACTTTATCTCAAGTCAAGAAGGGGGCTTTAAGGAGCTGTCAGGGAGCTGCTCATCTCTCCCTTCTTTCCAGCTAAGTTTCTTGCTATGGGATGTTCTGTATGTCAAATGTGTTGCTCTGATTGGTTAATAAATAAACACTGATTGGCCAGTAGCCAGGGAGGGAGTATAGGTGGGACAAGGAGAGAGGAGAATTAGAGGAAGTGGAAGGCTGAGTGAGAGAGACACTGCCAGCTGCTGCCATGAGAAGATGTTAAGATACCAGTAAGCCACAAGCCACGTGGCAACTTATAGATGAATAGAAATGGGTTGATTTCAGATATAAGAATAGTTAGCAAGAAGCCTGCCAATGCCATACAGTTTATAAGTAATATAAGTCTCTGTGTGTTTACTTGGTTGAGTCTGAGCAGCTGTGGGACTGGCGGGTGATAGAGATTTGTCCTGACCATGGGCCAGGCAGGATCAGAAAAACTCGAGCTACAGTTTCTTTTACAAAAGGGAAGTGTCATCAATCATTGCTTTGTTGGGACAGAAGGAAAGAAAAGAGTGATGGGTACTTTAGAGTGAAGGGTACAGTGTGCCAACTGTTGTGGCTCTTCTCATACAGCCTTGCTACAGTTGTTGGGATCTCCAGCTTCCCCAGTCAGTTTATTTATTGCAAGAAAGGAGACCAGGCACAGAATTCATTAGCTGAAATTCTGCCAGGCTATGATTTCTTTATTTGCAATGCTGACTCTTATAATGCTGCTGATTATTCTTTGTGTGAGAAGGACAAGATGAGATGTTCTACATATAAAGACATGGCTTTTGCTGTGTTCTCTGCAGATTAGCATTGCTTCGAAGTAGGCCTTCTGTAGTATGCTGGTTTGTTGCTTTGTTTGGAAATGTTGTCTCAATGCAGGATAAAACACTGAATTCTTAGGATCTTATGCAATGCCTTTTGTGGTACAGCTCAAGCCGACATCTCAGACTGTTTTCACTCTACCAACCTACTTTCACTCTTATTTGGCAAGTTTTCTTATATCCTATTTCTCATATCTAAATATATATCCCTATGCATTTCTTCAGTCTTTAAGAGAACATCTCACCTTTTCTGTCCGTGATGTTTACCTTTCCCAATGACCTGCATGTGGCTGAAGCACTCTGGACTAGCTTTGCTGAAGCCTTTTTTATCACCTAGGAAACTCAGACTTTTAGAATATGAATCGCCAGTATATTGACAGCAGGGTTTTTATAATAGGCTGTGGAGTCCTCATCACGTAGTGTCTATAGGATACTTAGATATTGGAATGATAGTCAATATTGATGGGTTCTCTAAAGTCTAGTGTGTGAACCAAGTGAGAAATTTAAGCCTAATAATTTATATGAAGATATAAAATTATGTACATTTTTTTGTAGGAAATGGCAGGGACTCACCAAATCTATTTTTCCAAGCAGATAATTAACTACATTCCTCACCACTCTGGCACTCAGATGGGGCTTGTGAATAGCTCAGCCAACAGAGCTCAAGCATAACTCTAAGTGTCATGTCTAGACAGAGGCAGTGAAAGCACCTGTGTCATCCCTTCATCCCACGTGCTCACTTGCCCTGTCTCACAACCTTCCAGCCACCTGTGACCTTTCAGTTCTGTGGTAAAGCTGACAGAGAAACAGATGATACAAATGAGCATATATTGCACTACCTGTTTTCTGATCTTCATGGAACCAAATTGAAATGTGTTCTTCCTATCAGCCTTTAAGCAACTGTGACTGACACATGTTTCATTACTTATCTGAATATTCTCATAGGCATTATCATTCTGTACATATAATCTGTGATTTTGAGGAGTGTTCAGAGGATTTCTGACCTCTCACATGTTTTGTAAACTCTACATACAATAAGATTATAATTATTTATTTTTAATGTCATGGATGATTAATACCCCAAATTCAGGCAAAGGGAAGGCTCCAGGAATCTTCTAAAATAACTCAAAATTGTCATTAATACCTATTGTGTTCATTAATTTTACCTTTATGTCTATGTAAATGCCAAAAGATTGGTTTCTATGCCTAGAAACCAATATTCACTTGGCATCTAGTATCTTTTAGAGAATAGATATATGAGCAAGACATATTTTTTGTTTCTTAAGGTATCTTGTTGAGTACTTTAAGGATCATAGCAAAATTGAATAGAAGGTACAATTACCATATGCTACACTTGCATGACACATAGATGGGTTACTTTCCCATTAACACTATTCCTATCCAGTTGATACTACTGAAGAATCTGAGAAAATTTATCATTATCTAAAGTCCATACTTTACACCATGCTATCTATGCCTTCTATGGATTTGGACAACACATAATGACATAATCTACCATTATAGCATCACACATAGCATTTTTCTTTGCACCTAACAACCCTGGTGCTTTGCGCATTCAACCCCAACCTTAGAAATTCCATAAATACACTCTTTTTCTTTTTCAGAATATCATATAGTTAGAAATACATGGATTTTACCCTTTCTATATTGGCTTCTTTCCCTTAGTGATAACCATGTATATTTTCTGCATATCTATGTGCCTTACTAGCTCACTTCTGCCCAATACTGAGCAGTACTCCATTGTCTAGAAATAGCATACTACTCTGTCCATTATTCCATGGAAAGACATCTTGGTTGCCTTCTTGTTTGGGCAATTATGAATGAAGTTGCTGTTAAATACCAATATAAAATTTTTGTGTGGATATACATTTTCAACTACTTGGAATAAATGATATCAAGATATATGATTGCTGAATTTTATTTAAAAATGCTTAATTTTGTAATTAACTGTCAAACTTTTGTTCTAGTTAGCTTTAATTGTCAACTTGACATAGCTTATAGTCATCTAAAAGGAAAGCCTCAAAGGATAAATTGTCTAGTGGACTGTGGGCATATCTACAGGGAAATTGTCTGGATTATTAATACAGAAGGGCTCATTGTGAGTGGCACCATACTTAAGCATTTGACCCTGGTGCAGGCCTCAGCAGTGGACAAGCAGATGCTCTCAGGATGCCTCTCAGTTGCACTACCACTGTCACAGTCACAACTCACTAGATTCTGTTCCCCTAAGACTCAATCAGCCACCTAAACCTATGAACCTGGGTATACTCCCCATGTCTAGCCCTCTCCTGCAACCCCAGCAGACTACAGAAGCACGGGCACAACCTACACCAGTTGTCTTAACAGGTGAGTGACTGACCTTCCTCCTGAACTGCCTTCAAAGACCAGACCAGAAACCTCAGAGCTCATCCTGTATGCCCCCCCTATATCTCAGCACCAGCAGCCAGCAAGCAGGTGAGAGGCTTGTCTCCAGACTGCATCATCACTGCTGCTATCCACTGGATTCTGTTCCCCCAAGACCCACTCCTCACTGCTACCCAAACCCACATACCTAGTCATCTTCCCCATAGCCATTCCTCCTCAGCAACCACAAAAGACTGCAGAGGCACAAGAAAAACCCTCCCCAGTTGGAAGAACAGCACTAGCAAGGCAGCTAGGCCCTGCCTCCAACTTTGGTGCTCTGATGCAGTCTCCAGCAGCCAGCAAGCAGGTGAGAGATCTGCCACTATGTTGTTTGTTTTACTCTTTGGGCTCTTTGAGGGGGCAACCACTTAGCTCTCAAATAAATCACATTTCTTATGAATGCCCACACTTAGCTTGGCTTATTTCTAGCCTGTTTTCTTAACTTAAAATTTTATCACATCTATCATTTGCCTCTGGGCTTTTACTTTTCTCCATTTCTATATAATTTTTCTTTCCTTCTTATTCTGTGTCTGGGTGTGTGTTCAGGTGGCTGGCCACTTCTTTCTCATTCTTCAATCTTTTCTTCCCAGGTTTTTCCTCCTTTTTATTCTGTCTGTCTACCATCCTTGCCTAGCCTTTCTCTTGCCTTGTTTTTGGCTGTTCAGCTCTTTATTAGACAAATCAGGTGTTTTTGACAGGTAAAGTAACACAGCTTCACAGAGTTAAACAAATGCAGCATAAAAGAATGCAGCACATCTTTGCATCATTAAAAAATGTTCCACATCATAAACAAGTGTAACATATCTTTAACTAATATTCTACAACACCCACAGGCTGCAACAACACCACCATCACCACAGCCCATTGGATTCTGTTCCTCCAAGACCCATGCTGCCACTTAACCCCACAAACCAGGTCATCCTCCCTGTGGCCAGTGCTCCTCTTGCAACCCCAGTAGACTACATAGGCAGAGGTATAACCCATACCAATTGGAAGAGCATATAAACAAATGCCAGCATAAGAATACGTTCAACAACAGAAAGGGCAATATGGCATCACCAGAACTCAGTGGTCCTACAACAGCAAGACTTGAACATTCCAACATAGCTGAAGCACAAGAAAATAACCTTAAAATAACTTTATGAAGATGATAGAGGCCCTTAAATAAGAAATGAAAAATTTCCTTAAAGAAGTTGAGAAAAAAATTGGAAGAAAAAAAATCCATTAAAGAAAGCCAAGAAAGTCAAGAAGAAAAATCCAGTCAAACAGATGAAGGGAACAGTTCAAGACTTGAAAATTGAAACTGAAGCAATAAAGAAAACAAGCCAAGGGAATTCTGTAAATGGAAAATCTGTGTAAGCAAACAGGAACTACAGATGCAAATATCATCAACAGAATACAAGAGATGAAAGAGAGAATCTCAGGCATTGAAGACACAGTAGATAAAATAGATGTATTTGTCAAAGAAAATGTTAAATTCAATTAATTCCTTACACAAAACATCCAGGAAATCTGGGACACTGTGAAAAGACCAAACCTAAAAGTAATAAGGATAGAAGAAGAAGAATTCCAGCTCAAAGGCACAGAAAATATATGCAAAAAATCATAGAAGAAACTTTCACAACCCAAAGAAAGACACGGCTATAAAGGTACAAGAGGTTTACTGAACACCAAACAGTCTGGACCAAAAAAAAAGTCACCTTGTCACACAATAATCAAAACTCTGAGCATACAGAATAGAGAAAGAATATTAAGAGTTGCAAAGGAAAAAGGCTAAGTAACATATAAAGGCAGATCTATAAGAATTACACCAAACTTAAGGAGACTCTAAAAGCTAGAAGGTCCTGGACAGATATTTGAAGGCACTAAGAGATCACAGATGCCAGCCTAGACTACTATATCCAACAAAACTTTCAATCACCATAGACAGAGAAAACAAAAAAATTCATGACAAAGTCAGAGATTTAAATAATACTTACAGAATGAACTAGAAGGAAACTTTAAGTCAAGGAAGTTAGCTGCCCCTATGAAAACACAGGCAATAGATAATCTCATACCAACAAAACTCAAAGAAAGGAAAATTAAACACACACAAACACACACACACACACATACACACACACACACACGCACTATCACCACAACCACCAAAACAAAAAAAACCCCAGGAATTAATAATCACTGGTTATTAATATCTTTTAATATCAATGGACTCAATTCATCAATAAAAAGTCAGACTAACAGAATTGATACAAAAGCAGGATCCATCCTTCTGCTGCCTACAAGATACACACCTCAACATCAAAGACAGATATTACCTCAAAGGAAAGGGTTGAGAAAAGATTTTCCAATAAAATGGACCTAAGAAGCAAGTTAGTGTAGCTATCCTAATATCTAACAAAATAGACTTCAAATTTAAAATTAATCAAAAGAGATGGAGGACATTTCATATTCATCAAAGGAAAAATCCTTCGAGATGAAGTCTCAATTCTGAACATCTATGCCCCAAATACAAGGGTACCCACATTTGTAAAAGAAATATTACTAAAGTTAAATTACACATCAAACCCCATACATTAATAGTGAGAGGCTCCTCTCACCAATGGACAGGTCTTTCAGACAGAAACTTAACAGAGAAATAAGAGAACTAACAAATGTTATGACTCAAATGGATTTAATAGATATCTACAGAACATTTCACTCAAACACAAAATCATATACTTTCTTCTCTGCAATTCATGGAACCTTCTCTAAATTGACCACATACTTTTTCACAAAGTAAATCTCAACAGATATAAAAAAAAAAGTAATAATACCCTGGATCTTATTGGATCACTATGAGTTAAAGTTAGACTTCAAAAGCACAAACTAGAAAAAATCTTCAAACCAATGAAAACTGAACAACTCTCAACTGAATTAACACTGGGTTAAGGAAGAACTAAAGAACTTAAAGACTTTCTAGAATTCCAGGAAAAATGAATGCAAGGCATACCCAAATTTATGGGACAGTATAAAAAGCAGTGCTAAGAGGAAAGAAAGTCTATATCGGTAAGTGCCTACATAAAGAATTGGAGAAATCTCACACAAGTGACTTCACAGCACACCTGAGTGCTCTAGATTAAAAAGAAGCAAACTCACCCAGGAGGAGTAGATGGCAGGAAATAATTAAACTCCAGGCTGAAGTCAATAAAATAGAAACAAAGAGAATGATACAAAGAATCAATGAAACAAAGACTTGGTTCTTTGAGAAAATCAACAATATAGATAAACCCTTATCCAATCTTACCAAAAGGTAGAGAAAGAGTATTTAAATTAACAAATCCAGAAACAAAATGGGGGACATAGCAAAAGACACTGAGGAAATCCAGGAAATCATTAGGTCATATTTCAAAACGCTGTATTCCACAAAATTGGAAAATCAAAAATAAATGGACAATTTTCTTGATAGGTACTGCATATCAAAATTAAGTCAAGACCAGATAAACAATCTAAATAAGACCTATAACCCTTAAGGAAATAGAAGCAGTCATTAAAAGTCTCTCAGCCAAAAAAAAGCCCAAGGCTAGATGGTTTCAGCACAGAATTTTACAATAATTTCAAAGAAGAGATAATACCAAATATTTCTCAAACTGTTCCACACATTAGGAACATAAGGACCATTGCCAAATTCTTTTTATGAGGCTACAGTGACCCTGATACCCAAATCACAAGAAGACGCAACCAGGAAAAAGAATTACAGACCAATCTCCTTCATGAACAATGATGCAAAAATATTTAATAAAATACTGGCAAATCAAATCCAAGAATATATTAAAAAAAATCATCTACTATGACCAAGTAGGCTTCATTCCAAAGATGCATGTTCGTTTCAACATACAAAAATCTGTCAATGTAATCTACCATATAAACAATCTGAAAGAAAAAAAAAAAAAACAAAACACACGATAATCTCATTAGATGCTGAAAAAGCCTTTGACAAAATTCAACACCCCTTCATGATAAAGGTCTTGGAGAGATCAGGGACACAAGGAACATCCCTAAATATAATAAAAGCAATATACAGCAAGCTGACATCCAACATCAAATTAGATGGAGAGAAACTCAAAGTGATTTCACTAAAATCAGGAACAGGACAAGGCTGTCCACTCTCTCCATATCTTTTCAATATAGTACTCTAAGTTCTAGATAGAGCACTAAGACAACAAAAATAGATCAAGGGGATACAAATTGGAAAGGAAAAAGAGAAAATTTCACTGTTTGCAGATGATATGATAGTATACATAAGTGACCCACAAAATTTTACCAGAGAACTCCTTCAGTAGTATGGCTGGATACAAGATGAACTAAGAAAATATTAATAACCCTCCTATATACAAATGATAAACAAGCTGAAAAAAAATCAGAGAAACATCACCCTTTACAATAGCCACAAATAATATAAAATACCTTGGAGTAACTCTAACCAAACAAATGAAAGACCTATATGACAAAACCTTTAAGTCTTTGAAGAAAGAAATTCGAGAAAATATCAGAAAATGGAATGATTTTTCATGCTCATGGATTGGTAGGATTAATATAGTAAAAATGACAATCTGACCAAAAGCAATTTACAGATTCAATGCAATATTCATCAAAATCTCAACACAATTCTTCACAGAACAAGACTCAACTTCATATGGAAAAATAAAAAACTGAGGATAGCTAAAAACAATCCTGTACAATACAGGAACTTCCAGAGATATCACTATCCCTGACTTCAAGCTCTAGTATAGAGATAAAGTCATAAAAATAGCATGGTATTTGCAATAAAAACAGACAGGTTGATCAATGGAATTGAATTAAAGACTGTGACATAAATCCACATATCTATGAACACCTGATTTTTTAGAAAGAAGCCAAAATTATACAATGGAAAAAAGAGAGCATTTTCAACAAGTGGTGCTGGCATAACTGGATGGCAGCAGGTGGAAAAATGCAAATAGATCCATATCTATCACCCTGCACAAAACTCAAGTCCAAGTGGATCAAAGACCTCAACATAAATCCAGTTCCACTGAAGCTGATAAGAAAGAAAGTGGAAAGTAGCCTTGAATGCTTTGGCACAGGAGACAACTTCCTCAATATTGCACAAGTAGTACAGTCACTGAGTTCAACAATTAATAAATGAGACCTCCTGAAACTGTAAAGCTTCTGTAAGGTAAAGGATACTGTCAATAAAACAAAAGGGCAGCCCACAGAATGGGAAAAGATCTTCACAATTATTGTGTGATATTCTAATTTTGTTCTGACAAATAAAGCTTGCTTGGAGTCAGAGGGCAGAGCTAGTCACTAGCTGAACTAAAGTAATTATAGAGGTTTGCAGGACTGTAAGCAGAGGGGAGACAGGAAATAGTAATGTGTGCAGAGAAAGAATCTTGCCCTCTTTTGGATGGAGGGGCATTAGAGATAGGAGATGACTGATGACTGCTCCCTGCTATTCTAATCTTTCAGGTTCTCACCCCAATATCTGACTCCCAATTTTTTATTGATAAAGATTAGTTAGACTAACACTTCACCATATCTGACAAAGGCCTGATCTCCAAAATATATAAAGAACTCAAGAAACTAGATATCAAAATACCAAATAATATACCTACAACGTGGGGTACACATTTAAACAGAGAATTCTCAATAGAATCTCAATTGGCTGAGGTACAATTCAAGAACTGTGCAACATCCTTAACCATCAGTGAAATGCAAATCAAAATGACTCTGAGATATCATCTTAGACCTGTCAGAATGGTGAAGTTCAAAAACACTATTGGCAGCCTATGTTGGGGAGGATGTGGAGTAAGGGGAACACTCTTCCACTGCTAGTGGGAATGCAAACTTGTGTGGCCATGCTCGAAATTGGTATGGCAGTTTCTCAGAAAACTGAAAATCAGTCTACCTCAAGACCTATCTATAATAGTCTTGGGCGTATACTCAAAGGATGCTCAATAATACCACAAGGACATGTGCTTAACTATGTTCATAGCAGCATTATTCATAACAGCCAGAAACTGGAACACAACCTAGATGCCCTTCAACCAAAAATGTATAAAGAAAATGTGATACATTTATACACTGAAGCATTATTTAGTAGTAAAAAAAAAAAAAAAAAAAAAAAAAACAGTGACAAGAAATTTGCAGGCAAATGTACGGAACTAGAAAGAAATCATCCTGAGTGAGATAACCCAGACCCAGAAAGATAAACATGGTATGTACTCACTCATAAATGGATATTAGCTGTAAAATAAATAAAATTTTCATTTTACTGACATCCAGCACATCAGTTCTTTCTTTTATGACACTTTTGCCATCAGTACTGATTTATGGTTTTTCTTGTCACTTTCTAAAGTCTTTAATGTTTTGTATCTTACATCTAGGTCTGTGATCCAGCTTGAACCAATTTTTGTGCAGTCTTTAGTCTTCCTGATGTGTGTCTTATTTCTATGTAGTCCATTCTTCTCACTAGATACAATGTGATAATATTATCCTTCAGAAAGTCTTTTAAGTTGTTACTTACTGTACCAAAGTTGACCAAAATCCTTAAACTAAATGGCCAATAGGTCTTCTATTTTCCCATTCCTGTTGCTTATCTGCTTTCATTTCTTGCTTTTTCTGCTCCAGCCATTTCTTCTTTGCTTCTCCTGGGGCATGGCAGGTTTTTTTTTTTATACTTAACAGCTCCTTTGAGGACATGTCTTTCATTAACTATAGTTCTAAATCAAGTATCAGCTTGCCAAGAGACCTATGCTAGATTATCCCACTTAACACTACACTACCAGTTCGTAGCTAAGATTTCTCTCCAGGCCTTTATTCTACTTCCTAAATGTGTGTCTGTTTGCCTTGTCATTTGTGGGAGTAAAGCTCCTACCTTTTTGAAGGGTTCTTAGGAGGAGGAGAGAGGGATAAGAAAATATCAGACAGAAAGAGAGACCTAGCCAATGAGAAGAAAGACAGAAACACAGGATTGCTTTGGGAGGGCCTGGATCAATGTCCATCAGCCTTAAAGGTTTATTCAAAAGGCTTTTTATAACATGCCAAGGGGAGAAGCAAAAGGCTCCCACCTTTCAAGATCAAAGAACACCATACAGCCAAGTGTAGACCCTTCCAAACACCTGGTAAACACAATCATGGTAAAATCATCTCCTTATGCAGACTTGCTTCGTGAAACAAGCCTACATTTTCTGACCCTGAGTAAGTTCTCACTAGGAAACCTCTGTGAGATCCCACAGGTCCTTCTTCTTAATAATGTAAAGGGCCCCTCAGACCCCTTTCATGGACTGTGTCTGTCTTAGGTTGTCTTTGTCCCTAAAAAGCCTTACCCACCATCAAGATACACTTTCCACCAAGTGTACTCTGTCTTAGGCTGGCAGCTAGCAAGAAGGACTTAACTAGGTCTGACTACCAACCTCTGGTAGGAGAAGGTTCAGAGCTTAATTCTATACACCTCTGAATCAGGTTCTCACTAAGAGCTTGCAAATTGCTGGAACAATCCCAGCAATAGTCCTTCTCCTTATGACTGCTAGGCATTCCAGTAAAGGAGTAGAGAATGATAAAGATAGAATGTCATTTTGAATGGGTCTAAGAAGACTACAGCAGTCTTAGATGCACGAAGACCTTTTTTAAAATCAGTAAACTCCTGATGCAACCACATCAAATCAAAAGAACTACTTAGAATCACCATTAACGTTAACAGGTTAGCGTCATAATTCTAACCTGAATATTACTATGTACAATTACCATTCTTTTACAAGTTTACATTCAAAAGCCAACTCTCAATAGAACTATTTACACCTTACAACCTCTAGCAAACATCCAAAGCAGTTTCTGAAAAGAACTATACCAAACATAGGGTACATTAACTCAAGTTAACATTAATATACTCAGGGGACAAGAAAATATTTTTTAAAAAAATTTGAGAGACTGAGGAATATTAACTCCATCTTTTCTTTATAACATTTTTATTTGAAACATAATTTCTCTGTGTAGCTTTAGAGCCTTTTCTGGAACTCACTCTGTAGCCTAGGCTGGCCTTGAACTTACAGAAATCCACCTGCCTCTGCCTCCCAAGTGCTGGGATTAAAGGCATGAGCCACCACTGCCTGGCTTCTTTATAACTTTTAAAACCTGGTTAGAAAAAACAAATTTCTCCATTTCTACACAATTCCAGTTCCATTTCTATACACATAGTTTGTGAGTCACCACAATTAATAAAGTATATATGTATAGACAAAACAATTTATAAGTCATCACAATTGCTAGAGTTTATATGTGTAAGTAAAGTCAAAATTATCCCATTGTAATTGAATCACTCCTGTCTTTCCTATTTCTTAAGTCTGAAAAGTTAAAAAAAAAACCAGTTCTGGTATGAGTCTTAAAGTTCATCTGAGCGCTCAAAATCAGGGCCTGGCTTGTCATCTGCCATGAAGTCTTGTATAGCTGTCGGAGTTGTAAGGACTCTGAAGAAAACAGCTCCAAGTATGAGCAATCCCATTACCAAAATGTATTGCAGTTTCCCTTGCCTGCAACCCAGTTCAAATAAGTGTCTTGGAAACCTCATTCTCAGCCACAGAGGTAATTTCAGTTCGCTTTCCCCTTTGTGAAAACTGCACCAGGGCAAAAGCTACTGTCATAATAATGGAGCTGTTCCTAACCTCTTTGAAAAAGCTCACTGCACAGCCAGCAAACAGAAGTTGCACCTTTGACTGCTGTCTCCATTTAGCTGTTTACAGTCCCAGTCCTGAGGTCTGATGGTTCCCAACTGCCTCATGCCTCCCAGTTGCTACAAGCTGCACCCACCTCAGATCCCATTACCTGCTCTGTTGTTGGCCCTGCACTCAGCATCCTGGGTCCCAAAAGCCTCTGTGTGCTGCCCTGCTTGCACAGCCAAATGCTGCCTCAGGACCCCTGGCTCTACCACATTCTGTTGCTGGGAGCTCCAGCTGCTCCAGGTCCAGTGTCTTTGCTGTTCATCCCGGAGTATGGCTCTGCCTCACCTCCATATTCCCCTGGGATCCAGTTCATTTCATCTGCATATCTGACTGCCTCTGCTCTCTCACAGTTTCTCTGCCGGGCACTTATATCCAGGAACTCTGGCTCTGGGCAACCAACCTGCTCTGGCCCTGGAATATGAATTTTCTGCTGCTGCTCTCCAAGTCACTGCCTGCCATTCACCTCTCTCACTGTGTGGCATCTCTGCTTGGCTTGTCAAATTTGCTTGTAACTTCAAGCTATGTCTCTCTGGCTGGCTGGCTGCATTCTCCTGCCGTGGCTTCTTCCCAGAAGAAAGCATGCAGAACCCTGATGTTCATGCTGGCTGTTTCAGTATCCCTTGTAATTGGTGGCTTCTAGAGCTTCTGACACTGCTCAGACTACTAAGTTTGCAGTGGCTTCTATGACCTGGACATTGCTTTCTGTGTCCCAGGTCCCATCCATCCTGGGGGGTGGTCTACTCTTACTCAAAGTGACTTTCTTATTAAACCTCCACGATAGCCTTAGACCTAAAGTTTATATTCTCCAAACTTCACCAAAACATTTTTACAACTTTAGAATGAGAGAAACAGAGAAACATAGACAGAGACATATAGAGATACATGCTGCAGCCTAACTTTACTTTGCTTTATATTTACAATTTGACTCCCAAGGAATAGAATGCTACCACCTCAACTTAAATCATTAATTTATTACCGGGTATGCCCCCTAATTTGTGGAACCCCCACTCTCTTATCCTTTGTACCTAAGTCCTACATCCTGGTGCCACCTGTGGGAGTCCAGATTCCACCTTTTGAAGGGTTCTTAGGAGGAGGAGAGAGGGATAAGAAAATATCAGACATAAAGAGAGACCTAGCCAATGAGAAGAAAGACAGAAACACAGGATTGCTTTGGGAGGGCCTGGATCAATATCCAACAGCCTTGAATTTTTATTCAAAAGGCTTTGTATAACATGCCAAGGGGAGAAACAAAAGGCTCCCCCCCTTGCAAGATCAAAGATCACCATACAGCCAAGTGTAGACCCTTTCAAACATCTGGTAAACATGCCCATGGTCAAATCAACTCCTTATGTAGCCCTCCTGGGTAAAGTAAGCCTAGGTTCTCTGACCCTAAGTAAATTCTCCCTAGGAAACCTCTGTGGACTCCCACACTCCTTGAAGTTGCTATATCATATGATTAACCTATTCAGTGTTTTTTAATTATTGACAGACACCTATCACTTCTATTTCTAATAAAGTAGAAGTTTCACAGTGGAAGAAATCTTAGTCTTTTTGTTCATGGATGCATTAAAGACATCCAAGGAAAATGTCTGTCATATCATACATGCTAAGCATATATTTATTAAGTGAATGAGTAAATATAAGAAAGTCAATCAAAAGTACCAGAAAACATAATTAATCTTTAAAAATTATTTATTTATTCTTTAATCAGAACACAAAATATTATGTTTTATTAGGATATCTGAAAATGGTGTGTATGTGTGTGCATATATGGGTGTGTGTGTGTGTGTGTGTGTGTGTGTGTGTGTGTGCGTGAGAGAGAGAGAGAGAGAGAGAGAGACAGAGACAGAGACAGAGACAGAGAGGGAGATATAGAGAGGGAGATACAGAGAGAGACAGAGAGGAGAATGTATGTCATAGGTGCTGGAGCCCACCAAGGACAGAAGCATCCCATCTCTCTGGAGCTGGAGTTACAGAATGCTGTGATCTGCTTAGTGTGCATTGGGAACCAAACCTGAAGCCTCTTGCAGGAGCAGGATGTGCTTTTAACTGCTGAGCTATGTCTCCAGGCACTCAATAGGATATTTCAAACATACCTTATTTTTGTTGATTCTACTTCTTCAATTCTTCTTTCCCATCCTCCAGCCATCCTTCTGCCTCTCTTCTACTGTTCGCATCTCTTCTTAGCACAAAGCATCATTTTTAATTGTTAGTAGTCAGTTATTTTTTAATTTGAAAAGAAATAATTCAACACATGATGGAAATATTCATAAAAACATGTAAATAGCTGACATTATTTTTCCAATCTGATTGGAGAGACTTTTTCAACAACAGAAAGCTAAAGCAGAAGCAGAAGCCAGCACAGGCATCTAATTAGATTCTACAGTGCAGAGTATGAGCAAATCAGGTCCTCAACACTGTTTTTTAACACTCATTAAAATACACATTTATATTAATATCATAAATCACACTTGGAATATATTTATGATTTGCTTTATTAGCCATGGTTTCATTAATGTGGTTATTGATTGCTTTTAAATTATTATCTAAAAATTGCTTATTATTATAAACTCTTAGCCAATATTCCTTCAGATGTATTCAATGTTCCTTCAAATGTTCACAAGAATTTCACAAACTGGGGGTTCAGGGAAGCTAAGGAAACTTATCTGAACTGTGTTCCTTACTATGCAACTGCATGTGGGTTAGAATTTATCATGAAATGTATTTGGAAGACAGTATTTCCCAAATGGGTTTGATCCTTGAAGCATACAATCAAAGACTGTTTCAAGTTTTGGGAACAAGTAAAAATATGCTCCAGTGTCATATTTGTGATCACACTTGTGCTTGTGCAGTTTACATCTTCACCAAATGATGGCTTAGCAATAGCATTTTATGGGCATGAGGTCTGCACGTTTACAGGTGTGTGGGTGGGATACATAAAGTTAGAAGTGTCAAGATAGAACAATAGCTAGAATTTGAGAGAAAGATACTAAGTAGAGAAGGAATAGAAGCTTTAACACAAAGTTTGGAGAGAGTGGGGGAATAAATTACACTGAATACTTCTAACACTGAAATCTGGATTCTGGATGAAGATAGCTAAGCCTGGGCCTGACTCAGAGGAAGTGAGCCAGACTAGAGCTTCTTGCTCTCTCCTGTCTGCCATTTCTTCAAACTACATTGGAATTAAATTTCTTGAGTAATCAATGTGCATACTATCATGAATTTTCCTAACAAAAGAGCAAGTTACCTCTGGAAATCAGATTCTTGTGGCATTTGTTACTCTATCTTTGCTAGTCAGTGTTCAGTTTCAGATTCCAAATGTTATCTGAATAATAATGTATGTAACATCATTGAAAATGCATAATGTGTGTGTCATAAATTGTTGCTTAAAGGCAGTAGTAGAAAAAAGAGCTTGCCATCTGGGAGAGATGACCAGAAATTCTCAATAAATATCAGTTATGTTAGTAGGGAGATAAAGGACAAATTTTTTTAATTTGTTTTTGTCTCAATATAAACAACTTTATTTTGGAGTTATGAAACTAGACCATACTGAGATATCTTTGGGCATAGAAAAATGCCCATTGGCCTTTGATTCTGTCATCTTACAGCCTGCAAATATATACAGTTGATATTTAATCTGTTTTTTTAAAGATAACTTTTAAATAGGTTTGAGTGAAATTTGTATAGAAAGAGTGTTTAGGAGTTGGACATATATGTTGAATGAGAACTGTGGTGTTTTGTAATATGTCATCTAAGGTTTGTTACTGAGTGGGTCTTTTCTGTGTTGCTGGAGAGTATAATCAATTATTGTCTTTCCATTGTTGGGCTGTAGTCTTCATTGTTTCTACAGCCTCAATATTCACAAATGGATAGAATATTTTTTTTTAATCCTAGTGGTTTCTGTTGGCTTTTAAAGGTTTGAATTTCAGGGTAAGAACATGGTCCATTACATGGCAACCATGGCTAGCATGCAATTAAGCATGAAAGAATAAAAATAAATGATGCACTGCCTGGCAGAAATGCTGCTTGTAAAGACCCAGTGATCCTCTAGAAAATATATCTCTACCTCAGAAGATGCTGAAAGTAAGACAATTACCCAGTGACAAGATGCTGCTTGTAAAGACCCCAACTCTCAGAAGATGCTGGAAGTAAGACAATGACCTGGGGTTTTGCTGCCACCTAACAGGCTAATTTTTGTCTGAACATATCCACATTTAATTTCCGGCTTAGAAAATAAAACCAAAGAAAATTATGTTTTATACACTATGCTTGCTAGAGTTTTTCAACTAGACACAAATTAGAGTCACCTGGGAAGAAAGAACCTCAACTGAGGAATTGCCTCCATCAGACTGGCCTGGTAACATGCCTGTGGAAATTTTCTTGATTAAATAATTGATTTAGTAGGTCCCAACCCACTGTGACTAAGCCACACCCAAGCAGGGGGAGTGTTCCCTGGGTCATACAAGAAAGCAGGTTGAATAAGCCATGGGAAGTAGGAAAATGAGCAACATTTCTCCACTACTTGTTCTTTAGTTCCTGACTTCAAGTTCCTTACTGAGTTCCTGCCTTGACTTCCTGAGTGATTTAGTGTGACTTGGGAAATGTAAGTTGCAAGTTGTAAAAACTCATTCCTTCCCAACTTGGTTGTAGCCAGTGTTTTAATAAAGCAACAGAAAGCAGACTAGCACACACACCCAAATAAATTACAGGTGTAATTCCACAAATGTTGAGGCCATTCATTCTTTATTGATCTGTAAAGCATCAATAACTGAACCTTACAATAAGGGAAATATAGTCACAGTGACATATTTCAGTTGGTTTGTATAAAGTTACTTCTATAAATATTAATGACTTAAGGAAATAATTGATTCATTTTTGTACAATCTCTTGGACTTTCATTCTTAAAATAAATGTTTTAAGCCAGATTAATTATCAAAATGGCTTCTTAATATACATTTTAGCTCCATCTGTTTCAACTGATAGCAGCTCAAGTCATGTAAAAGCGACATCAAAAAATAGGCATATGACTGCAGAAATGGCTCAGCAGTATAAGAGCACTGGTTGCTCTTCCAGAGGATGCAGGTTAGTTCCCTTGCACCTATATGACAGATCACAACTGTCTGTAACTTCAGTTCTAGAGGTGGGTATCTTACGTTACTTTTATGGCTTCAATGGGCACCAGACATGTACATAATACACAGACATATATGCACAAAACACCCATACACATGTGAAATAAAGAGATACAGACAGTTGGGTGTTCCACTGTATTCTATATTGGGCAGTTCTACTCCTTTGTAATGATGAGCCAAGAGCAGTAGTGAAGTGGTTGGACTAGGGCTTTGGGTACCATGATCAAGCTGTTAGAGAAGCCCAAAAATGATTGATTTCATATTAAGATTTGATCCAAAATATAATGGCATCTTCTAAATGTTATATAACTTCAAGAGGAGAGTGACATTATAAGCCACACTACCACATGTGTACTGCATAAAAAGGGAAGAACAATTTGTCATATGAAATATTTGAAAAACATATATATATAAGGACTAGTGAGTGGTTTGCATAAAGAAAGTTCATCGGTGATATTTGATATAACTCAGATAATGGAGAATCAAGCTAAAAATGAGCCCAAAGCAGGTTGAAGTATGGAAGCCCTTGACCAGCCTGCCAAGGATATTCTGCTTTGGGAAACTACCTCTCTGAAACAAAATATGTTTGCTTCAAGAAGTCCAGGGAAGGAACTCATTATAAATAAAGCGGCTCCAACTAGTGTTTATCTGGCCATCCCAGAACTGATTCCATAGGTATTTTCACTCTTCTCATTGAACATTGTAATACTAAAATTTGCCCCATAGTAAAGAAAAGGTTTGTAACAGAAACATTCATATTAGGTCACTTCTGACAGCAATCAGCAATATTGACATTAGTAATGTACATTATAATAAATGTTTAAAATTTCCAAGTACTGCTTTATTACTAAGTCCTTACATCTCTCTCAGTACAGATGGATGGATAGATAGATAGATAGATAGATAGATAGATAGATAGATGTAGATGTAGGTGTAGATATAGTTATAAACATATATACAGATATAGATATAGATATAGATATAGATATAGATATAGCTATAGATAGTGTACAAGGGCCTGGCCCCCTGCACTAACTCAGAACTAGAAATTCAAAAGGAATGTGATTGGAAAATTGTGACATGAAGGTCTGGGCAAGAGGTGTAGGGTAGATGTTGCCAATTGCCAACATATATGAAGGCATGTGTTCTGTGAAGTAGTGTCCACTGACCAGTGGCTTACTATAATAGGAATTTAATAGAGAAGTAGGCAACATAACTTTATCAATCAGCCCATCTCTCCAGTTACCTTTCATTATCTCTTGGGTTCATGAACAAAGTGGCCTTGGTCCAGAGATGGAGGTTATGCACAGGCTCAGCAACAAGTCCTTCCACTCATCAAAGCTGATCTGGCTAGCAGCAGAAGCTAACACTGTGTCCTTGTTTTTACAACATTCCATGGAGGGTAACAAGTAAAAAGCCTAGTGGACTATGGATCCCATTGTACCCCTTCCAGCATGAAAGGGAAGTACTTTGCTCTTATTGGAGTAGATTCTTACTAGATATGGACTTGCTTTTCATGATGGCAATGATGAGAAAACCTTTTCATTTGCCAGAAAGATGTCTCATCATATAAAGGCACTTGACTCTAAGCTGATGACCTGAGTTCTATCCCAAGACCCATATGGTGGAAGGAGAAACAACTCCCACTATTTTCATCTGACCTCTATATCTATTCTGTGGCATGCATGCTTCCCATAAATAAGTAAAATATAACAAAAATATTGAAAATCATGGGTCAGTGTATAGAAAGCTCTAACCATTGATAAAGCATTTCATTTATTGCATTCCCCATTAGAAATTTATTTTCAGAAAAATGAGATATAATAATTTTGTGATTTTAATATTTGCTAGTTTGACTGGTTTCCATACAATACTGAAGCACTGGCTTGATAGAATGGTGAACTAATTTCTAAATTTTATTAAAAAATGGTTTTTGAAAGTCTTATGCATGATTACTATATACACAGCATTTCCACTTCTCTTCTCTTGCCCCCAAACACCTCTTGTGTACCTCCAACTTTCTCTTATATTCAGGACCTCTTCTCTACTTTTATATATGGGGTATGTACATATCCAACCTGATGAATCCATTTAGTTTGCCCACATGCACATGTATTTGGGGCTGACCACTTGGGACTGGATATCCTATGAGGGGCTTATCCAGATTGAGCAGGTCTTACGTCCAATTGGACAGTTGTTGGTTACCTTAAAGATCAAAGTGACACTATTACCTCATTAGGGATATCTTGCCAGGCCAGTCATTGTTCTGGTTTGTATATCACACACACACACACACACACACACACACACACACACACACACACACACACACACACCAGTGTCTGTGGGTTTCTATTGTTATGAAAAGACACCATAACCATGAAAACACTTATAAAGGAAAACATTTAATGGAATAACTTACATTTTCAGATGTTTAGTCCATTATCATCATGGTGGAAAATAGTGGCATGCAGGCAGCCATGGTGTTGGAGCTGAGAGTTCTACATCTTGCAGGCAACAGGAAGTGAACTGTCTTGCTGGGAATGGCTTGAGCATATATGAGTCCTCACTGCAAACCTCTACAGTGACACATTTCATCCAACAATGCCACACCTGTTCTAACAAGGCCACACCTCTCATTAGTGCCACTACTTTTGGGGGTCATTTTTTCAAGCCATCACACATACATATATGTAGCTGGAGATTGTCTGTCCAGGTGCTACCAAGGCCCCACGGTCCCATAACCTACATATAAAATAATCACTCAGACATTTATATTACTTAAACTGCTTGTCCATTAGCTCAGGCCTACCATTGTCTAGCTCTTACTCTTATATTTAGCCCATTTCTATAAATCTATACTTTGCCACGTGGCTCGTGGCTTACCATTACCTTATATCTTCCTTGTCATGGTGGTAGCTGGCAGTCTCTCCGCCCCAGCCTTCCACCTCCCAGAATTCTCTTCTCTCTTATCCCACCTATACTTCCTGCCTGGCCACTGGCCAAACAGCATTTTATTTATACAGAGCGATATCCATAGCACATGTACCCACAAACCTATATATCACCTGCATGTATCACACACACACACACACATATAATGACTTTTTATATCCTGGTGATATCAAAATGCATCCCAGTTAGTTATGTGACCATGCTTTTTGGAGTTATTAGCAAGGCTCTCCAGGGTTTATGTGTATTGTGAATATTGTGAGTCAGTAGTCATATCTTCCATATTCAAGATTCATGGGTTTGAGAATCAAGAAACTGGAATGACTTCACTCTTTTAGTATCCATTGTAGAAGTTTGGATTCCCTTTCCTCTTTCTTAAGGGTCTTGGCTCTAGAAGGAAGAATGCCATCATAGGGATGCAGTATGGTTATGCTGAGCTGGAAATCAACACTGTCACAGTTTCTAAGAATTTGTGAAATTTCAGATTTATTAAATTATTCCTTGAACTCTGACAAGGTCATTTGTCTTTTATAACTTATAATCAGAGAGAAAAAGAAGATAGAGAGGGAGGGAGGGAGAGAGAGAGAGAGAGAGAGAGAGAGAGAGAGAGAGAGAGAGAAGAGAGAGGTGATAATATATTAGCATACTCATTACTTGGTCAGATTTTAAGAGAAATATTACTATAATTTCTCTTATTTATAATACAGTAACATGGCAGAAAACCACAGGCTTTTGGCCAAATGAGAAGCTGTGTTGAAATCAGGTCCTTGATTGAGCCTTAGTTTTCTCATCCATATAATAGAGACAATGATGCTTTGTCATGAGTGTAAAATATTTCAGTAATCTGCCATAGTTTCTGCATGCTGTCTACATGGACATCAGACATACAATCCCATTCATGCTCAAAATAATTATCTGTAATCAGGTTAATTAGTACTTAGACCTATATTAATGACTATAGTAATTATTAATTGTAGTTTCTTTCAGTGTCAGAAATTTGGATGACAAATTATATGGTGCCTTTAATAATCATTACCAAATGCAAGTTCATACCCTCCCACTTCTTGTTGATGGTTGAGAAAATTATCATTATATGGAGTTGAGGAGTCATGCCATTTCTGTCTGATGATTGTAGATTTTAACTGGTAGCTGCAGCTCTTTGTTTTATGGTAAATATAAAAGGCGTACATGTTTAAATCTGTCCAGTGGAGAATCTTGATTTTATTCAAAGGTGACATGTTGGGGTGAATGTTTGGGCCCCACCCACATCCAAAAATGAATCACTAGTCTCCAATGGGGTGATATCTGAATATTGGATACTAGAAATGAATTGGCTTTGAATAACTTCATGGGGTTGTTGTTTTCATCATGAGCTTGGTGTCTTTATGAGAAGAGGAAGCGATAAAAGATCACATGAGAACACAGATATAAAACAACGGTAAGCCCGATGGTGGTGGCGCATGCTTTTAATCCCAGTACTTAGGAGGCAGAGGCAGGTGGATCTCTGTGAGTTCAATGCCAGCCTGGTTTACAGAGAGCGTTCCAAGACAGTCAGTGCTATTACACAGAGAAACCCTGCCTCAAAAACAAACAGACAGACAGACAGTCAGACAGACAGACAAATAACATCAAAAATAAAACAACTGTGATAAGTCAAGAGCCAGCCATGCTGGCACTCCAGTCCTGTGTTTCTAATTTTTGGAATGCAGAGGGTGAGAATTAAGTACCCATAAACTGGCTCCACAGAGTATTTTTGCCCCCCCCCACAAAAGAATTCTTAAAGAACTCTTGAAGATAAATCAAACACAGTCCACCATTAAACAATATGATGGGAATTTTTAAAGGTATTCGGGGTATTGCCATGATTTCATATCTTAAAATGCTTCACCCATTCAAGATTTGTGCAATACTGTACAGGTCATTCAGTTCAGGGGCCTGCTTTGATTTGCTTTTGATACTCACCTGGATTGAAACAGCTTGTGGTCCCAGTCACAACCTCAGAGGACTTTCTCTCCTTTCTTGTTAGGCAATGTGGAGCAAGATGATGTGTCAGGGTATTTATAGAAGCCATTAGCATGATGAGGGAGTTAAACAGATGACTGATAGCTCTTTAAAAATATGGCCTTAAGAAGAGAAAGGGAGAGGTTTGTAGGGTGTCTTTTCCAAATAGCAGATTGCTATATTTGGGTGGTCTGAGGATTATGACAAATGTCAAGGATTGCGTCCTGCACAGAACAGTTCATTACAGCTGAGCACAGAATGCTGTGCTCAAGGTTGAGTGGGTGATTTTATTGCAAAGACCAATTTTCAGTTTATACAATTTAAATTTTTTAATTATCTGGGAATCTTAGGGATAACCTTCCCACCCTTCTTCATAATGTTATGAAAATAAGCCAAGCTTTGCCTCGGCAAACTAAGAGCTTAAAACAAGGGTTTCAGTGTCATATTGATTATGTCTTCCTCAAATGTTAATTTTGACAATTCATGTTTCAGAAGAATTAATGGCCCAATCCTGTGGTCACTCAGCATTTCTAAATCTCATTAGAGTTAATTAATTCTGAAAAATTAAATAATAGAGAGGAGCTTTTCAGTTGGTCTGAGATTTTTGCTATTTAAGAAAGCAATACCTATTGGTAATGAATACTTTTAAAGGTGGCTGGATTCCTATGCAAGATTTTTATTGTTGGGTTTATGACATTGACAATGCAAAGCACAAAATTGAAAGGATTCCTTAATATACAGAGTGTATCTATTTAGATTCCACATGTCATATTTAGAGAATATGGAAGTCCAGTGAATGGGCAAAAGCATAGTCTATAGCAATGGAGCAATGGAGACATTCCACAGAAGGTTGTATTCTTGGAGATGATGCCAAGAGACATGAGGAAATGTATATAAGCAAAGCATTTCAGTGAACACAAGAACTACAGTGCTTCTCATGGGAAAGTGGCATTATTATCTTATTTGGCTTTTGCGTTTTTTCCTTTATTGAGTAAGTAAATGCAAATAATTTTCTATGTGTGTGCACAATTTATTTTATTCCAGATCTTTCAAATTATTTTTTAGAGAATATTTATGGGATAATATATCTTTTGAATTTCTAGAATTCAAGTATTTCTATAACATTTTAGTAGTCTAGAACCTTCTGTAGTCTATATTCATCTTGCATTCTTTACTCTTTTGCTTTATAGGCAGTTCTAAAAATAAAAGAAGAAGTGTGCCTCTTAACCTTCTGATGTATGGCTAGTCATGGCTAGTGACTGAGGTAAAGAGAAGCTCAGTGTCTTGACCAAGGTCACTTGCAATTAGGAGTGGGCATGCTTCAACTCTTCTCTCATGGTTTTAGACAGATTCAGACATACTGTGTGAACTTAAAAACCACTATTATCAACCACGTGGAACTACACTTTATATTAGCTTAGAAGAAGAATGTTATAATTATGAAGCAGAGTAGTATTTTCCCTAAATATTTTTATTATAAAGAAGAAACTTATAACTGGAAGTACTATGAGCAACATTAAGCAAAATATTTCATGGTTCAAGCCCATAATGATTTACTATGAAAATAAATAACCTCCCCCAATTCTTGCTTAGCTGCAGAAATCCAGTCAAAGGTGTAGGATGGCTCAGTCACATCAGTGTGATCCACGTATTTGTGCCTGAAACTAAACCAAAAAGAAAGGGAAGACATAATTTATACAATGGGATAGTTGCTAAGGCAAGTGTCTAGGACCAAGGGAAACAAAGAATTTCCTTAAAGTTCCAAGTTGTCAGAAATGTTGTCTTCATAAATATTTCACTAAAAATGACTACAGAGGTGGAAATACATTTTGATCATTTAGTTCATGACCTTCTTAGACTCATCTGGAAGATCTGCAAAACACAGCATTTCAAATTGTTCAGAAGAGTATTTTATTCAATCATAACTAAGGCTGGGGAAACCTTCCCAGACTGTGTTGAACTCATGGCATATAGACTCACACCTACATGGGACTTCCTATTTGTAATAGAGTTAAGATCAGACTACACTGTTCTGGGTCCTAAGATCAAACCAACATCCTGCCTCATGCATAAACTCTGTCTTGTTGAGTCATATTTTTTATACCTTAGATGGAAGAAATTAATAACACTGTTGACTGCTCAAGAAAATATGTGTAGTCCAGGACATTTAACTTTCCATAAATAAAGATAACCCCTGATGAACATTTCTTTACAGATACACTTTGAATGAAATTTAAAAAAAAGTATTTTAGGGTGACCAAGGTTGACTGTCCACATTCCAGGCTAACACTTTACTGCTGAACTATGTTCCAGGCTTAGTTTTATATTTTATTTTGCAACAGGGTCTCTTTAAGCTGGTTAAACTAGTCTTGAACTGTTGTTAGGTCCTGATGGCTCTCCCAGGGGAGGAGGTGAGAAGATGTAGCGTCAATGACACAGACACTGGGAGTCAAGTGAAAGTCAAACAGTAGACTCATTTATTCAGTAATAGGGAAGATCTTATATACCCTTCTCCCAGCACCTAGTCTGTGTCTCTATCTAGTGATATTGTATGGTCCCTCATTGGCTGGGCATAATTAGGAGCTCTGACAGCTGTCTGGTGACATTGTGTGGTCATCCCTCATTGATTGGGCATGATCAGGAGCTCTGATAGCAATTTGGTGACATAGTGTGGTTGCCCCTCATTGGCTGGGCATGGTCAGGAGCTCTGACAGTGCCTGTTGCTAGGCACTCAGGCAGACTCCAGGTTGGCTCCTAAAAAGTATGTTATATACATGCCTTGGCAACTGGCTTGAACCAATATCCTTCACCCTGTGGGCCTATCCTACTACATTGAACTTATTTGGAGCTCACCGTGTAGCTGACACTTGGACTTGAGACCACACTGTGTCAGCCTACAGAATAGGTGGGATTCCAGGCCTGCACCATTCTGTCTGACTACAACAGTATATTTTTATCAAAACATGTGTTATTTAGTATCAGAAATGTCAATGAAAATATCACAGTGCTGATACAGTATTTTAAAGGTGTGAAATAGACTCACCATATATCTAACCATGCAGTTTACCAGTCACTTGCTATTTTGTTAAATGGACAAGAATTCAAGTGAATAGAATTAACATATAATCCTCATTTTAAATAAGTTTAAGTCCTGGTGAAAAGCCATTGGATTCTAGTAATGCAGCAGTTATCTTTGGTAGAATGCCCAGTGCATGGAAAGTCCTCATGCCTTCCCCTGTTTCTACATACTACAGTCTACTTTCTTCTCTGAGGAGGGGCCTGCTTGCCAAATGACCTCTTGTGGTTTTAAGATGAAACATTGTAGGAAGAAAAGAAAGTGCAAGCTGAGATATGTGGGAAGAGAGGATATGAGGAAAATGGTATGGCTTGTTAGGGCAATATTTTTAGAGTAGGAAAAAAGGATATTTTTAAGTGCTTCTGGGTAAGAATTACAAGTTTTCCCAAGATATCTGACTAAATAAAAACATTGTTGTATCATGGAAGTGAGGGTCCATCTGCTCTTTTAACTGCTGCCTACTTTGGAATAGAATCTTAATTGATCTTCTCTAATGTTTAATGGGGATACACAGAAATAGCATGGAACAAAACTAGAAAATTAGAGAAACAAATTCGACAGTGCTAGAAGGATTAAGAATCTTCTAGATGTAGGAATGAGGCAACTGTACTCTGAGGCTTCACAGCAGTCAAGCATGTGTTTTCACTTGATAATATCTGCAAACTTCATTCATACCCACTGTATTGTAGGCCATACTATACTTTGTTTATCTATTCATCTGTGGACATTAGAATTCCTTATATTTCTTAGATATTCTCAACTGTGTTTTAATGAGCATAGTTATAGAAATACAAATACCTGTCCCCCAAACAAATCCAGGGTTTGTGCATGCTAGGCAAATGCCTTACTACTGAGCTACATCACAAGCCCTGGAAACATTTCTTCAAGATTCTACCTCAATTCCTTTGAATATATACCCACAAATAGACTTGATATGTCATATGGTCATTTTCTATTTTTATTTTTTCAGAAGCTTATATATTGTTATTATTGTTTCAATTTATTATACTATTTCTTTAGAATTTGTCTTCAATCTGTTTGGGATGGAATTTGACTTGTGGTATGACTCAGGCAGCAGGCTGTGTATAACTTTACTGTATCTATATGTTATTTGTATAATTCAACAATTCAGAGGTACTCATGCTCTCTGACTACTCATGTGTCTATCTACTTTCCTGTCATCTGTCACCTATCTTTTATGTGTCCTTATATATAACTAATCCACCCAACCTTTGGCTCTATTCTGCAGCCACCCTGCCATAAGCCAGGTAGCTCTTGCAGGCCATTGTGGTCTGCCTAGAGCTCCTGTGTGGTTGTCTATTCCTGAGCCAGTGCTGTACTGTCCAAATTAACACAGGCTTGTGATACTTCTCCATGTGTTGCAATTCAGTCTACAAGATTTATTCATTTTCTTCAAAATTATTTTGGATATTTTTATCCTCTGTGTTTCTATATGAGTTTTAATCATTTTGCCATGGTTCCCCAGGATGTGTATTTTAATGAGAGTTCATTGAATCTAGAGATTACTTAGGGTCGAAATGTCATCTTTGTAATATTGATTTTTTTTTAATCTATGAAAATTATATAAAGTTTTGAAAATGTTTTTAATATCTTTTAGCAATATTTTATACATGTTAGTGGGGATACCTTATGCATCTTTATTTTTGTTCCTTGAGTGATTGATGGTATTATAAATGATAATGTTTTAGAATGTCATTTTCTCTTCTTAAATTGATTTTAAATATGGAAATTTTGTGAAATTTACTTGTTAATTCTAGTAATGTCTGTAGAAGTGTGTAAATACACAGCTGTGTCTTCTTAAATAGTGACTGTTTGCAAGAAATTTTCTTATTACACTAATAGCGTCTTTGTCACTTGTTAAGTAGAAGTGGCTATTGTGGTGGCAACTGTACTTATTTCCAAGTCTTATGAAAGTTTTTAAGGTTTCATCATTTAATACACAGTTTGGTAGAGTTTGTTGTCTTAAAATACTTCTCTGCCACACCAGAGCTACATTCTCTTTCTATTTTACTGAGCATGTGTTAAACTTAATCATGTTTTTATACAACTAATAATATAATCATGATTTTTCTCAGTTATAACCCCTGACTTAAAAAAGAGCTATTTTACTTAACTATTCACTCCACATGTGCAAAAAGTACAATTAAGATTAGACATAAGCATCCTAATGAAAGGATAATTGATTTCTTAACTAATGGCTATTGTATTTTCTTTCTTCAATGGTGAGTCCTACTCCTGTTCTTTTGGCTCTGACTTGTATCTTTGCAGTGTGTTATTGTTTGTTGTTTTTGCTCTTTTGGGGGACCCACCACCCAGCTCCCAAATAAATCACACATAGAGGCGTATTCTTAATTATAAATGCCCAGTCTTAGCTTGGGTTGCTTCCAGCCAGCTTTTCTTGACTTTAAATTATACCATCTACCTTTTGACTCTGCGTTTTTTCTGTTTTCTATTTCTTTGTACTTTCCTTCCTTCCTTCCTTCCTTCCTTCCTTCCTTCCTTCCTTCCTTCCTCTCTTCCTTCCTTCCTCCTTCCCTCCTTCCCTTCCTTCCTTCCTTCCTTCCTTCCTTCCTTCCTTCCTTCCTTCCTTTCTTCCTTCCTTCCTTTCTTTTTATCTCTTATTATGTATCTGGCTGTGTGTCTGGCCCCTAGCACCCTCCTCTCCTTGTTCTCTTGCTCTTTCTTTTTTCCTCCAAGGTTTCTCCTTCTATTTATTCTCTTGGCCTGCCAGCCCTGTCTATTCTTTCTCCTGCCTTGCTATTGGCCATTCAGTTCTTTATTAAACCATCAGGTGTTTAGACAGGCACAGTAACACAGCTTCACAGAGTTAAACAAATGCAACAGAAAAGAACGCAACATATCTTGGCATCATTTCTACAGCATAAACAAATGTAAGACAACTTAAAATAATATTCTACAACAGAGTGCTAAGAATTATTTCTGTGAAGCAAGTGAAATTCATTGCATCTGTGTCTTGTGGTAGGATTAGGAGGCTGAGTGCAGTAGTGGGACCATAGAAGTACTATGTGTAGTGCTGTGCAGTACTCAGACTTTGTGGCTTGACTTTCACTACAGTTTTTGAAATGTTTCTGCTGATTACTGACTGCCCTTGTCTCTGGTATTGGATCCCAGACTATTTGGCTATGGCTCCATTGCACATTTTGTTCTTCAAACTTGTCCTTGAGCTAGGACATCCAGTCTAAGTTTTCAGGTACCAACATCCTTTAAACTGGCAGGATTACCTTAAGTGCTGACATTCATTGCTCTGATATGACCATTTGTAAGTGGACACAATCATTTCTAGTTATAAGACCTCAAAAATCCACAAATAGCTGAGTGCTTTACATAAAGTAACACACTTTCTATATCCAACCTTTTACACACTTAAGCTATCTCAATGACTTGATAACATACTATAAATACCTCATGAATAGTTGTTACAATGCAATATTTAAGGAACAATGTCAAGTGAAGTCTGTACATGGCTCATACAAACACTGTATTTCTATCTTCAGCTGTTTGAATCCGTTCAAGTGTGGAACCCAGGAGTGCTTAACCTGTGGATGTAACAAAGGAGCTTGAGTACAGCCAAGGTCCTTCAGTCATTTAGATTTCACGATGGCTAATTTATTTAACCAATTCACCTCTGAGTTCAAGATTTGATCCCTTTTATTTATTTTATTTCTCACTCTCTTTTCTCCAGAATTTTCTATGGTCTTACATAGTTTTTAGACAAATTTTAACTTTTTATTTTTTTAAAGATATTATCTTGTAATGTCTTTAATCCCAGTACTCAGGAGGCAGAGGCAGGTGGATCTCTGTGAGTTTAAGGCCAGATTGATCTACAAAGCAAGTTCTAGGACAGCCAGGTATTATAGAATAATCCTCTTGTACACTGTAAAGATTTGTCACTCAAATTGGTTTAATAAAATGCTGACTCATCAGCAGCCAGGCAGGAAGTATAGGTGGGGCAGCCAAACTAAGAATGCTGGGAAGAGGAAGGGCAGAGACAGAAGTTGCCATCCAGGTGAAGAGGAAGCAAGATGAGAATGTCATTCTGAGAAAATTATATCAGGGCACATGGCTAAACATATAACAATTATGGGTTAATTTAAGTGTAAGAGCTAGTTAGTAATAAGCCTGAGCTACCAGATGAGCATTTATAATTAAAATAATTTCCTGTGTGGTAATTTGGGAAGTGGCTGCCAGGTATTTGGAAGTTTCTGGCCAGACAGAAACTTCTGTTTATATATGGCATGCAGTGTGGAGCTGAAATTTCCACATAAAACCTGACAAAGTTTAAAGGATTCTAGACACACAAGAATGGGGTCAAGCATGGGTTTTTGGTGGCTGCCTTTTCTCTGGAGGGCTCTGCTTGCTGGTGGTAAGAAGAGGCATGGCTTCTTTAAGAGAAGGCTTTCTGGCTCAATGCTAGCAGCAAAAATGGGCAGCTCTTTTGAGAGGCCCTACTACCAAACACTTACATAGTATTTATGTGCAGCCAGTGGCGTGCTGCTTGGTGGCAGCATGGACCCAGAAACTTGCCAGTGTTGGGTGGTAAATGTACCTCTGTCATGAGACTAGTGCCACAGAGAGCCAAGGGAGAGGAGACAGCACCAGCATGCCATGATTTAAGTTACACATCAGGCTTTTTTGCTCATGCTGATAGAAACATTTACAGATGCACAATAAGGACAGAATGAGACCAAAAAGAGCCTCTAAATGGGTCACAATGTGTTTAAAAAATATACATAGGATTGGGAGAGAAAAGAGAAGGTACAGACAGTCATAAAAAAGAGATACATAGTTTAAAAATAATAAAATCCTAAAAAGGGAGTAAAGTAATATAAAAAAGCCACATAAAGTTGGGAAATACACACAGAGTCTGAATACTGTTATTGTGCTGTCTTTGAATTGTTTGACAGCTGGGGGAGGAACAACAGCTGCTGAGAGACATTTGATTTTAAAAGCAGCTGGATTAAACCAACACACACACACACACACACACACACACACACACACACACACACACATCTTGACTTAAAAATTTAAGCCAAGAGATACATTGATTTGGAACAGAGATTCTGTTTTTCCCCCACAGGAAATGGGAGGCTCTGGATTCATTATGGGTTAATAAAAATCAGTGTTGATCAAGGAAGACCCCCTGAAATTATAACTACAGACATGGGAAAATAAACCTAAAGTAACTACATGGCACGTAGTGTGTATTTTACCTGCTCATACATAAACAACAAAAAAAAACTTTGGCTATCTTACATACAATGTACAGTTTATATTTGTATTAATAGAGATATACGATACTTTTAAAAGTTCATATATTTGCAGAGCAAGGGTAGCAGATACAAATAAAAACAATGGTCCAGATGATCCAACATCCAAAACATTTTCAAGGCTGCTGACTAAGGTGATCCTGGCTCACAAAATTCTACAGTCAAGACTTAACAATTATCCTAAATTTTCCCAGGGTCCTAAAAATATTACCAGCACTCCCAATCAAGAAGAGGTAGTCTAGAGAACTATGCCTACATTCTCAAAAAGTAATTATGGATATTTGCCATTGCTTAGGGGGTTGGTTACAAGTTGTTATGGATAATGGTCAGGAAAAAAGATGAACAAAGGAGATTTGATTCAAGGATCTTGTTCTTAAAAGAAAAGGGGATATAGAAATGATAAGATAAAAAGGTAGATTATTGAATTTACTTTAATCCCAAAAACCAGTTTCTAATCTTACATATTTTACATTGGTATGTATTTTAGTTTGTTGATACAAATTTAAAGTTAATTTTGTTATACTGTATGTATATTTCTACTCTTGTTTATGGTATTATATTTATGCAGCTCATTAAAAATGTAGTATAGTTAAGAAATACAGATTAGTAGTCATCTATAATAACAAGCTTATAATCATGTTAGGTATGTTTTCAAGGTCATATAGAGATGTATTTCAGATAGAAAGGCAATCTTTAAACACCTTGAAGACATACAGAATATAGCATTTAAAATGTTTTAAGAACTTAGACTTTTCTCAACAGTGAAACAATTATATTCCTGGCAGCATCAATTACTTCAAAGAGGATGATGGGCATCAAAGAAACCTCATATGGAGTTTGCTTTCTTTATGGAAAAAAGCTAGCCATGTGGTCACAGAAACTGCCCTTACCTCAGTTGCTGACAGTTACTGTCCATATTGGACCAGCAGGACACAAGAAAGGTGACTGCCAAACTTTGCCAAGACATGCTAAGACAGTCCTTCAGAGTTCTCTGCTTCAAGGGAAGTCTTTCAGACATTCAAGACTTGTAGGCCAGAGGAACATTGTGGAGGAACTTTGGCTCACTGTCCAGGCAGCTTGAGGTCCCTGTCATTAGGTAACATTTTACCATTCTGGGGCATTTGATGGAGTTGAAGAATAAATAATTATAATTATAGTTCCCTTACTTATAATAAAAAGCAAATTAGGTGCAAAACTTTAGATTCACCAAGATAATATAGATAATTAAGTATTTTCTCTAATTTTTCTAGATGCTAATAGATTAAATAATGTTGCTGTAATTCTTACTCAACAACTGTTTTTGTTTTATGTAATCTTATGCTAAAGTTAAAAACCTTCCTTTTTAACTAGACAAAAAGGTGAAATACCATGGAATAATCCTTTTGTACACTGTAAAGATTTGTCACTCAAATTGGTTTACTAAAATGCTGATTGGTCAGCAGCCAGGCAGGAAGTGTAGGTGGGGATACCAAACTAAGAATGCTGGAAAGAAGGGCAGAATCAGGAGTCACCAGCCAGATGCAGAGGAAGCAAGATGAGAATGCCATACTTAAAAAAAAGCTCCCAACCCAGGTGGCTAATCATATATAAGAATTATGGGTTAATTTAAGTTTAAGAGTTAGTTAGTAATAAACCTGAGCTACTGGCCAAGCATTTATAATTAAAACAATTCTCTGTGTGGTAATTTGGGAAGTGACTGCTGAGTATTCAGAGTTTCTGGATGGACAGAAACTTCTGTTTACAGGATTGTTACACAGAGAAACCCTGGCTTGAACATACCCCCTGCCCCACCACCAAAAGATTCTTCAGAACATATGTCATTCAATTTACAATCACCACAGAGAAAAACAGTCCTCCCACTGTCCAAGACCTAAAGAAGTCCAGTGTATGGGCATTTCCATCCCTGTATGAAGAAATGATGATTTTGTATCTTGGCCTCTACTGTCTATAACTGATCACAACCCAATTCAAAGGACAGACTGACACAGAAGGAGGAGGGAGAGAGACCCCTAAAAGGGTCCAATATAATTGTGTTTTCAATATATCTCAGAGAACATTCAGACAGTTGGAATTTCTTAGAAAGATGGTCAATGGAGGTCTGATAAAAGTTGTGTGGAATTTTCTCTTCTCATTAAATAGGACCAATAGATATTTATGAAGGTGTCTCCCCTAGCCTTCTCTTCCCATGAGGCAATGAAGATAACTAAACTTTAAAATCCTTCCACAGGGTTATTTAAGGTTATGTACATCATGGAGACCCAGGGTTCCTAGGCTTATACATACAGAGCACTTGCATGTAAAAGACTCCTATGTTTTCACCTGTCCTAAATGTCATTCTCCTTTGTTTACAAATACAACTAGGTTCACACACATACACCTCCCCCTACACCACACACACACACACACACACACACATACACCACACACAGACACACATGCACACACACATATACACCACGCACAGACACACAGACACCACACACACATACACATATACACACACAATACACACACACACACACACACACACACACACACACACACACACACACACACACAGAAGGAAAAAGAGAGAGAAGGAATGAGAAATTAGGATTTATATTTACTTGCTATCATAAATAATGAGATATTTGGTTTTCAGTTTATTATAATCATTGGATGAGATTGATGACATGTTGCAAAGTTTTGAAAATACATTTCCTTAGAATTTTATACTTTTTTTTTGTGTGTTAAAGCTTTTGTTAAAACTAATTATAATATAACTATTAGCTAAAGAAAAGCAGTGCTGTCCTAAGAGTACATGTTTCCTGTTCTGTCTCATAAAAGCTAAATAAAGAACAAGTAGCACTTTCTATTTATCTTGCTTCAGGTGAATAAATAAAGTGACAGTGAAATTACTTATTTTTCTCGGTAGCTAGGCACAGAGTCCACCTCTAAGAAGGTAATGAAGCAAGGAACATGCTCTGTTTGCTTTTCACCTGTAGTATGGAAGGATCCGGACTCCAGGGAAGGAAGGTTCAACTAAGACTTGCAGGAAACACCAGGCTTGGGGGCTTTACTCAGATAGGCACTTCCCTCTGTACACGTCCTAACATGCTTTAGGAACAAATGATGAGACCTATGGCTTATTGTAAGACACTGCAAAGAAGTCACCAAACAAGTTGGCTCAGAGGGTAAAGGCACTTGCGGCCAATACTAGTCAACTGAGCTCAGCAGCCAGGGCCCACACGATAAAGGAGACAGCTAGCTCCTATAAATAAGTTGTTTTCTGACCTCCATGTAGGCACAATAACGCCATCATAATCCCCATCAAAATAATAAACATTTAATATATACAATTTGAATTGAGATAAGACATGCAATATAACATTTTCCATCTAAACCAAATTTAATTTTTTTAATTAAAAATTGTTTTTCACCAAGAAACTATTTGTAATATAGCTGCTGGCATGGGCAAAATCACTGCTATCCAATGGAGTGTCTCTGGGTACGTCAGCCATGAAGCTCTGTGGCAGGCGCCATGCCCAAGAATAGTTGGCTAACACAAAATGAACTTCATGGTATTTTGTTTGTGTGTGTGTGTGTGTGTGTGTGTGTGTGTGTGTGTGTGTGTGTGTGTTGGAGGGTATTTGTTTACTTTTGACATTTTTTTTCTTCTATTGGACTTTTGTTTGTTTTGATTTTTATTTTGTAGGCTGTTATTGTTATTACTATTTTGAGAAAGAGAACGAACATAGGTTTGGTGGGAAGGGAGCTGGGGAGAATCTGTGTGGTGTTGGGGGAGGAGAGATATGATGAAAATAAAGCATTTTAAGTGCACAGTTTGGTTGTCGTAAGTGTCTTTATATACTGTGGCCATCAAGACTTCTCTTACAGAGCCTGTTCTCTTCTAAGGCAGAAGCTGTGCCATACGTGGTACATCTGGAAACTGAACAGATTTTTGTGCCCTTAATTTAATGTTTCGTACTTATCAGAGAATAACTATTTGTGGTTTTGACTCATTTTTGTTTTTTACTCTTTGTAACTGTTGAGTTTTGCAAATTCTTTGCGTGTACTAGATATGAGTCCTTTAATGTGTGCATTGTTTGTAAGTATTCTCTCCCAGTCTGCAGCTCATCTTCCCACCTCTTTACCGAGGACTTCTGAGAGTTCAGGCGGCTGCTTCTTCAGAGATCAGTGAACCACAGCCCCGCAGGTTTTATTAGTTGTTTCCCACATTGAGCACTTCATACAGCCTTGCTGAAAGAGTGACATGAGAGAGAGAGAGAAGCTCCTCGACTTACAACTTGTGATGGAGACCTCTTCTCCTGGAATCTCAATCCTGTTGGGTTTGAAACCGGTAATCTCAGATTGTGTTATTCCTCTCCCGCTTCAGTGACACACTGCAGGAGAATGTGGGAGAAATACTGCATTTTGTCAGGCTGGGAGGTAGAAAAAGGAGGAGAGTCCGAGGGACCAAGAAGACAAGGGAATTAGATAAGGTACAATGATTCAGGGATTCATGGGGGCTTCTGCCAATTTGCTAATGTTTGCACCTGTGTCGTGCAAGCACAGGTGTTGGTGTTGCTGGCCTCTGAACCAAGGCAGCAGAATAAAGCCGGCTTAATTCATTATGTTCTTTCCTCTACATACTCTCAGGGGAAAAAGCCAGCTTCACTTACAAATGCCCTTAGCAATCAGTAAAAGTAACTCTTTTCACTGAATCTCTATTTGGAACCTTCTTTTCCATGATGCAATGGTGTGTACAAGCAGTGATCGAAGCCAGGTGCCTCCCATAAGAGCTTTCCACACAATGACAGAGATTCTGTGACACAACTTTCATGGAAACCATTTGTTTAAACTTGAGTATTTGGTAGAGTTGTAACAAGCATACCACTATAGCTAGGGGTGAAGATACCAGAGAGTCTGTGGTTGTGTTGCAGAGATCTGTTCAAGTTTAAATGTGAGAAGTCCTCCAAGTTATATGCTGAAACTGCTGAATCACCAGTGCGATGGGCAGAGGTGGGGCTTTAGGGAGTTGGAAAGTGAGCTCTGACTGAATCAGTGAATCAGTCTATTCATAGATTCACAACTGAGTGGACTAGTGGGGAAGCTGGGCCTGCTTTGAGGAAGAGCATCATTATGGTTGAAGGTATGACAGAACAACTTTTCCTTGGCCACTCTCTATAACCCTCTCCCTTCCGTCCTGGCCACTGACAGTGAGCAGTTTCAGTCTGCTGCACTCACGTACATGTTTTCCAAAGACCGGAAAGCAGCGGCAGCAGGGACTTGGACTGAACCTTTAAGAAAACACAAGTTAATATAAAGGGTTCTTTGTTTAAATTGCTTTTCTTAAGATTTTGTCACAGTGATGAGAAAGGTAGCAAATATTAGGAGAGGTCCTTTCACCTTCCATTCAGTTTTTATCATGACCTTGAAACTCTTCTAAGACATATTCTATTAAAAATGTTGGGCTTGGCTGGGATGTCACTCAATGGCAGATGACT